>NC_092244.1:21400568-21420568 GCF_036320965.1 Panulirus ornatus | reverse complement strand
GTTGTGTCATGCAGACAGACAGGAACAGCCAGCTCTGGCATGGTACACCTCCATGCATGAATACCTCATAATTAAATAACATCCGTAGATATACATCACCACACACGCGCCTCATGCACGAACAAGCAAAAGTTGTGAGTAAAATGTTGCTGGAGTCTGAATGGCTTAGCTGAGCTTCGTCCAACACCAGGAAACCTTTCAGTTTGTAAATAAAGCCAGATTCAGGTCCAAGCGCTTCAAAGGGACGAGTGAAATTAAGCAGGACGCCACAGTTATTAATACCTCGACATAGTACCTTTCATGGTAGAGGGGTATCCGAGTAGCACGTAATGAACTGATGCGTCCAGTAGACAGTAATGGCTGGGAAGGACGGCTCTCCCAGCTGTGTAAATGGGGAGAAGAGATAACAGAAGCCCTGATGGTATGTGACCAAAGCTATCAGTTGACAGGACAGGAACAGGACCCTAAAGTCGAGATCTGTGAATATGCCTCCAACCACACGACCCACCACACACACACACACACACACACATACACACACACACACACCAAAGGCTCCGCAGTGTAGCGGTTTGCATTAGTGACTGAGTCTGCTCGGGCCATGGGGTTCGAATCCTGAGTATGGCAGTCGACCTACACCCAACCCAGGTGTTCATCCTTCCCGTGGAACTGGTCGATAAATGGGTGCCTGGTGTGTGTGTGTGTGTGTGTGTGTGTGTGTGTGTAGCAGTAAAGACATGGTTATGGTTTACATATAAAAGTTTAATAGAAGGGGAAACAGGAGTGAAAAAAAAACTAACACGTACTAGGAGGAGAGCAATGGCGCTACCTGAAACCCACTCCCACATCCACAAACATTAAAAGCCTCAGGCTAATGAAAATATATACCTTAAACACAGTAAGAGAATGACACATTATTTCCACCAGAGAAAGACAAAATATCAACATAAACATCTTACACTGGAAGAAAGGAAAAGAAAAAGTGGGAAACAAGCAACGAGAAACCATTAACGGGGCCTGCAGGCACCCTGAGGGTAGGGGGAGGGAGATCGGGAGGGAGACGGATCTTGGAAAGTGAGGGACAGAGGGCGCAGGGAGACGGACTTGGGGAGTTAAGGGACAGAGGAGGAGGACGGACGTTGCAGGGCCGGGCAGAAGGGCGGACCTGAGGAGGTGAAGGGTCACACTTCAAAGCACTTACACCAAACGTCTTGAACATTACCTTCCCTTTTTACACTCTCCTTTCCCTGTCCCAACCCTTCCTTTACCCCCTCCTACACAACCAATAAAGAGCGGTGGGGCAGGAGATGACAAGGGGGAAGGTCTGGGGGAGGGGAGAGACCGAGGAGGGTGAGGAGGAGAGCCAGAGAGACAGGAGTGGAAGAAGGACGGAGGAGGCAGGCACCATGGATGCCGTAGAGAGACAGCTTGGCTGGGAGGGAGGATTTACGTGACCAGGAAGGGGAGACTGGTAGTCAAGAGGAGGGGGATGATGGTCAAGAGGGGGAGTATAATACTTAAGGAGGGGAGAATGACAGTCAAGAGAGGGAGAAAGACTGTCAGAAAGAGGAGAATGATACATGCAGGATCCATTCACCACCCACCACCTCCGGTCCACCAAGCATGTGGCACTACTCACCAAATGTACAGTCCCACACATAACAATGAAACAACTGCAGAACTCAATCACCACTACGATCACCATTCCCCAAACAACACATCACTCATTGCTGACACACTACTGTCAACCTAACATATAGAACACAACTCATCACCATTGTGGAGCTGCAAATATAAGGCATACTACTCTAACTACACTTTATTGCGTGATTGCCACCAGTGAGAGGGAGGGCTCAGGTGGTGGTGTGATGGCTCCTCCCATTGCCTCAGTTAACCCATGGCATATCCAGTCCCTCCCTACAAGAATAGGGAGGGGACTCGATATTCCTTGGGTTAACTGGGGCATTGGGAGGAGCCACCACCTGAGCCCTCCCTCTCACTGTCATGACTGAGGAGCATTAAAGTGTTGCCCGGGACCATCTTGCACTCTCCAAGTCAGGATCGCTGGTCTTAATTTTCTGTCTATCTCATCAAAACGAGACTACCGGGCTAGTCCTGCCATCTTTTACAAGTGTCATACACCTATTCAAACCGTGCTCGTTTTCACATAAGCACTCTTGCCAACTTCTGTCCTCTCAAACATTTTCAAGTACTTTTATGAAAAAATCCAACAAATCTATAGCCCCTAGTCCCCGGCACCGTGGGGTGCTAAGAATCTCCAGGTTTCCTCTTGGCTACTGCCAATGAGAGGAAGGGCTCTGGCAGTAGCAGGACTGGCATCTTCCACGACCTTTCCCTCTCTGAGAGCCCTTCCTCTTTTTCTGTTCGCTACACTAACATTCGTGGTCTCTCTAGCAACCTCTCCTCGGTTGAACACCATCTGTCTAGTACCTTCTCCTATTATCTTACTTTTGCCAGACACAAAGTTGTCTAATGACGTTCTCCCGAGTCCCATCCAACCATAACTTCCACTCACGATTCCGGTTGAAAGGTGGTGTTTGTGCATATTACAACAAACACACCTGTTGCACTCCTCGAAAACCTTGAGTTCCCAAACTTTCATGTCATGTGGCTCAAGGTCTGTTTCCGTACTTCCACACTTTTCCTCTGTTTCGCCTAGTGCTCTTCTAATTCTACAAATCATATATCTTTCTTCAACTATATAAACTCATCCCATGAGACTATGACATCCTCACATCTGCAAGCCGAGATCCCTTACCCTGTGGATTTCAACATTCACCATAGGGAAAGGTTGAATTTCTCCTGTACAGAAAGTGGAGGGATTGAAGCCCTCACGTTCTCCATTCTCAATGATTTGGAATAAAATATCTCTTACCCTACCCATATCCCTGACCGCTGTGACCACTCTCCTAATATTCTGGATATGTTTTTCACCTCTAGCCCAACCCGCTGTAAGTACACAGTCTCGCCCCCAGCTGTTTCGTCAGATCACACTCTCACCCCGTAGCCCCTTCCGGGAGTAAATACTGGCACCTCAACAAAGCTGACTGAAATAACTTACGTAACTTTTCTTACTTTCCTTCAATCCATGGCTCAACCGCTTCTGTTCTGAGGCCATTCAGGTATGGGATCAGGCATATAGAGCTTGGAAAAACTCCCCTTACTCTGGCTCCCATTCAGCTTTTATCACTGCCCTTAATCGCTTTAAGTACGTTATCCATCAGGCAAAGCGTTCCTTTATTCAAAGGAAATGCGATAACTTCTCGTCATCCACTGATAGGTCTTTCTGGTCTTTAGCTTAGGGCATCTCTTACAACTCATGTCGCTCTACCTTTCCCTCACTTGTCTATTCAGAAGGTACTATAGCTGTCTCTCCCTAGACAAAGCAACTCTTTTTGGTTCCTTTTTCTCCTCTTACTCCACCTTGGATGACAAACATTTATTCACCACCTGATGCTCCTATCACCAATCCTATGCCCCTTCCCGTAATCTCTTTCCGGACTGTCCCAAAAGTGCTTCTTTCTCTGGAAACAAACAAGGATCATGGTCCTGATGGCATCCATCCCCATGTACTGGAAAAGTGTACCTCCGAACATGCACCTGTGCCTGCTCGTCTGTTCCATTTCTGTTTGAAAAAAAAAAATCGTTCTTGGAAGCATGCATTGATACATCCCATCCTTAAGAAGGGTGAACGTTCTGACCATTCTAACTATCGTCCTATTGCTTTGACATCTACCACCTCCAAAGTATTTGAATCCCTCCTCAGCTCCCATACCCATAAACACCTCGAAAATCAGTTCCGTAAGGCGAGATCCACTGGTGATCTTCTTTCCACTAGTGATATTCTTTCCAATCTCACTAATATCTGGTCATCATCCCTGAAAGATTTTGAGGAATCATGTGTAGTTGTCCTTGACATATCTCAGGATTTTGACAGGGTGTGGTATTGGGATATCATCACTAAGCTCCCCTCTTTTGACTTCCTTCCTTCATTTTGCTCCCTCATATCTAGCTCCCTCTCTGGCCGATCTATCTCTGCGGTTATTGATGGATCAGCCTCCCCACCACCCTTTTCCATCAACAGCGGTGTTCCTCAAGGTTCTTTCCTGTCCCCTACAAGTGTTCTTTTTTCAACAATTTCCTCACCTCCACAAATAATCATATGCACTCATACGTCGACGACTCAACACTGCATTCATCAACATCCTTTAATGCTACTCCCTCTTCTCTCACTCGGTCTGGATCTCGTCTTGATAACAGCTTCCTCTATAAACCCAGACTTAGACAGGATATCTCAGTGGGGTAGACGAAATCTAGCTACGTTTAATGTCTCCAAGACTCAGTTTCTACCCCTCTCTCTTTCGAAAGCTCCTCACAACTCTCATCTCTACTTTGCAGATTCTGTAATTCCACTTCTTGACTAAATATTCATACTTAGTATTACCGTAACATCCAAACTTTCTTAGAAGCCACACATTACGGGAATAGCTAGTATGCCTCTATGAAACTGGGTGTCCTGTATAGAAGTCGAAACTTCCGTTCTTCTGAACAGTTGCTCCGTTTGTAAAAAGGGTTGATTCGTCCTTGTACAGAGTACTCCTTTCACATCTGCATCTTTACCTGAGAGAGTCGAGTCGACAACGGTCCGACTTATAAACTGTCCGAGGATAGCTTCAAAACTTGACCCTCTTGCCCTACATCGCAATAATGATTCACTTTCCCTCTACCATAGTTATTATTCTGGTTTTTACTCCCGAGAGCTGGCGGCTTGTGTGCCCCCATCACTAGATAGAGCATGCAATAAACAGGAAGCTGCTGCATCACATGATTACTGTATGGCCATCGGCAACTCAAGTGTGGGCCGTTTTGATAACTGTTTCTTTTCCTATGCCTCGAATCCTTGGAACTCTCAATCTTTTCATGTCTTTCCCATTAATCATGACCTGGCACATCTTAAAAGACAAGTTTTTCACTTCCTTCAAAATTCGTAGATACTTCCCCTCGTCTTTTCTTTTTCCCTATGATATCTCTCTCCATATTTCAATTAAGGCCCAGCCTTGATGTAGATTTTTGTCCATGACTGGAGCCTTCAACATAAGAAGAAAAAAAATACGCTGTGCTCACTCGCATCACTCACTGTCATCATCGAACATCTTCACAACTCATCAGACGCATTACTCCCTCCCCATCTAGAGACCCGACAACGCTAACATCCCCAGCAGCAGAATCTTCACGGCCAGCCTAGCCAGGAGTGGCAAAGACCAAGCTGCCATGCTAAGGCCGGGGTAGATGGTGGCATTCCTCCTGGAGGAGACGGGTATGGTAGGTAGACTCACAGCCCACCAAACTCACCTAATGCTCTTCCATCACTTGATATTTCTTCCCCCGTCGAACCAATTAGACCCCCACCAGCCACGGGGGTCAGCCTCCCCGGCTGGTCACAGAGAATCGGTTCTAATTATCTTGGAGAAGCGAGAGACAGTGACCACACACACTCGGTGTCCCCGACTCATGCACCTGTAGCCATGGGTGGCTACCGTGTTTGATACCACGATACAAAATAAGACAAAAAAGGCGTGACTGAAACCAAGAGGAGAGAGATAATAAACTCTGTGCATTCCTGGGGGTGAGTCGAACAAAGCGGTTCATTCACTATCGCATTACGTCAGTGACTCGCCTCTTATCCTTAAACCGGAAATTACAAGTGGCCACAGTGCCAGCCGGAGGTAATGTTCCTGGCACACACACACACACACACACACACACACACACACACACATTCTATATACCAATGGCCGCCATCACTACCCTAACGTGGTATCAGCAACATTTAGATTGCTAATTTCGCCAGCGAGATACTGGGGCCTAGATAAGAGCCTCATGCTCCTCCCTCACACACTACCCTCACTCACTGTACACCCCGCGAACGACACCCTCTATATACACCTTTCCCCTCACCCTTCACCTAATTTCATTCGTAACCCTCTGTCACCCTAAACCTTACCTTCACATTCGATGTTTACCATCATAAACGACAGTTTTCATCACCCTGGTCACTCCATCATCATACATCTGCCTCGACCACGGCCCTCCCTCACACTCTACTAAACCTTCCCAGAACCCAACCCCAACACTGTCACCCGACACTGGACCTCCTCCCTCATAACCAATACTTTCCTTCATGAGTCATCCTCACTCGCTCCGACTGCTCCCTCATAGACCTACACCCTCCCTCACCAAACATCCTCACATCCTACGTACACCCTCCCTTACCCTAAGCCCTTACGATCTACACCCTCACAATCAACATCGTCCCTCACTATACATCCTCACCTCCCACATCCATATCACCACCCCCCCCCCCCCTCCCAAACCTACATCCTACACATCATCACACGTCAACTCGCCGGCTACCACATGATTAATTCAACGACCCATCTCCACAAACAGAGCAGGAGCGTACAGAGGCAAGGCCTCGCCATCAACACTCAACGAACATTTCTCAGTCTAAACTAGAGATCATTACCTGGAGGAGCCCTGACTGTGTCACGGGACCAATATATTACGGGTGACAATCCGGGCCGTTTACAGAACACCTCGCACTTCTGCCATACTGGCTCTGTTAGCTCCAGCCTCCCGGGAATGCTGGCCCACTACCTGCCCACCATCGACTCACTTTAAGTCCTCCAACACCAACCTCGCCTTTTTAACTCTTAAATTCCATTCCTCATATAAACATGCAACAACAATACGAGAAAGAAATCGACGTCCGTACAATAAACAAATGTAAAAGACACGAGTGGGAAAGTTTTAGCGACACTAAACAAGAGGGAACAATAGTGAGGGGGAGAGGAGGGAATCAATAGTGCGTACCTGGCCAGAGGAGGGCGGCAAACACTGACACTAGGGGAAATACACGCTCCACACCGCCAGGGGAATGTGTCCACTAGCTGCAGTCACACATGGATACACCTCCACATACATGCTCCTCTCCTATAACCATAAACATCATTCTCCCCTCAAAATCATGTTTACCTCTCTCATATACATTTCTTTATGACAAAGCTCCCTGTCAGAGACATATATCCTCAACGAGCGTGCAAACAAAACACGAAAAAAGAGGATGGGTGTATGGCGTATGTTGGAAAAGATATCAAATCTAGCCTTACACACATGCGTATGATGGTTTCAGGCATTACTTCAGCACTCCTAAATCAGGAAAGAACCTGGGAGGCTGCTATCTACAACCTACTGACTACTGACATAGAGGCCCTGAGATGGTTCCGGGGCATCACAACCACTATCCTGAGTCGGGATGGTAGTACTTCCGTAAGCGGCTGCTGTCTACAACCATCTGAATATACCTAAGTTGGGTCAAGATGGGCTACGTCACGTTAAATAAGGTTAAGTTTATCATCTAGTTCGGTGAACCGAGACAACAAACTGAGTTCGTCCGTCAGCGAACACTGTGCCGTTGAGAAATGCTCGAGGTCCATCGCTGACAACACCAGGATTCCAGGAAGGAAGAAGCCACTCCAGGGAACCTTCCACCCAGAGATAAGCACATCCAATGATGACACCATTTTCTCAGTATGCAAACACGTACAACTTATGACCCGAGTCAGCGAGGCTGCCCCAGGGACAGACGAAGAAAGGCCGCATCCGCTCATATCTTCTCTCTAGCTGTTGAATTTTCAGTCTCCTCGTGATTTTACCTACATTTTATGCACACTCGCTACCTATGTACTTCTTACGCATATATATATATATATATATATATATATATATATATATATATATATATATATATATATATATAGGTATGTATATTTGCGTGTGTGGACGTGTATGTATATACATGTGTATGGGGCGGGGTTGGGCCATTTCTTTCGTCTGTTTCCTTGCGCTACCTCGCAAACGCGGGAGACAGCGACAAAGTATAATAAAATAATAAAAATATAAATATATATATATATACATATATATATATATATATATATATATATATATATATATATATATATATACATTTTTTTTTTTTTTTTATACTTTGTCGCTGTCTCTCGCGTTTGCGAGGTAGCGCAAGGAAACAGACGAAAGAAATAGCCCCCCCCCCCCCCCCATACAAATGTATATACATACGTCCACACACGCAAATATACATACCTACACAGCTTTCCATGGTTTACCCCAGACGCTTCACATGCCTTGATTCAATCCACTGACAGCACGTCAACCCCGGTATACCACATCGCTCCAATTCACTCTATTCCTTGCCCTCCTTTCACCCTCCTGCATGTTCAGGCCCCGATCACACAAAATCTTTTTCACTCCATCTTTCCACCTCCAATTTGGTCTCCCTCTTCTCCTTGCTCCCTCCACCTCCGACACATATATCCTCTTGGTCAATCTTTCCTCACTCATCCTCTCCATGTGCCCAAACCACTTCAAAACACCCTCTTCTGCTCTCTCAACCACGCTCTTTTTATTTCCACACATCTCTCTTACCCTTACGTTACTCACTCGATCAAACCACCTCACACCACACATTGTCCTCAAACATCTCATTTCCAGCACATCCATCCTCCTGCGCACAACTCTATCCATAGCCCACGCCTCGCAACCATACAACATTGTTGGAACCACTATTCCTTCAAACATACCCATTTTTGCTTTCCGAGATAATGTTCTCGACTTCCACACATTCTTCAAGGCTCCCAGAATTTTCGCCCCCTCCCCCACCCTATGATCCACTTCCGCTTCCATCGTTCCATCCGCTGCCAGATCCACTCCCAGATATCTAAAACACTTCACTTCCTCCAGTTTTTCTCCATTCAAACTCACCTCCCAATTGACTTGACCCTCAACCCTACTGTACCTAATAACCTTGCTCTTATTCACATTTACTCTTAACTTTCTTCTTCCACACACTTTACCAAACTCAGTCACCAGCTTCTGCAGTTTCTCACATGAATCAGCCACCAGCGCTGTATCATCAGCGAACAACAACTGACTCACTTCCCAAGCTCTCTCATCCCCAACAGACTTCATACTTGCCCCTCTTTCCAAAACTCTTGCATTTACCTCCCTAACAACCCCATCCATAAACAAATTAAACAACCATGGAGACATCACACACCCCTGCCGCAAACCTACATTCACTGAGAACCAATCACTTTCCTCTCTTCCTACACGTACACATGCCTTACATCCTCGATAAAAACTTTTCACTGCTTCTAACAACTTGCCTCCCACACCATATATTCTTAATACCTTCCACAGAGCATCTCTATCAACTCTATCATATGCCTTCTCCAGATCCATAAATGCTACATACAAATCCATTTGCTTTTCTAAGTATTTCTCACATACATTCTTCAAAGCAAACACCTGATCCACACATCCTCTACCACTTCTGAAAACCACACTGCTCTTCCCCAATCTGATGCTCTGTACATGCCTTTACCCTCTCAATCAATACCCTCCCATATAATTTACCAGGAATACTCAACAAACATATACCTCTGTAATTTGAGCACTCACTCTTACCCCTTTGCCTTTGTACAATGGCACTATGCACGCATTCCGCCAATCCTCAGGCACCTCACCATGAGTCATACATACATTAAATAACCTTACCAACCAGTCAACAATACAGTCACCCCCTTTTTTAATAAATTCCACTGCAATACCATCCAAACCTGCTGCCTTGCCGGCTTTCATCTTCCGCAAAGCTTTCACTACCTCTTCTCTGTTTACCAAATCATTTTCCCTAACCCTCTCACTTTGCACACCACCTCGACCAAAACACCCTATATCTGCCACTCTATCATCAAACACATTCAACAAACCTTCAAAATACTCACTCCATCTCCTTCTCACATCACCACTACTTGTTATCACCTCCCCATTTGCGCCCTTCACTGAAGTTCCCATTTGCTCCCTTGTCTTACGCACTTTATTTACCTCCTTCCAGAACATCTTTTTATTCTCCCTAAAATTTAATGATACTCTCTCACCCCAACTCTCATTTGCCCTTTTTTTCACCTCTTGCACCTTTCTCTTGACCTCCTGTCTCTTTCTTTTATACATCTCCCACTCAATTGCATTTTTTCCCTGCAAAAATCGTCCAAATGCCTCTCTCTTCTCATTCACTAATACTCTTACTTCTTCATCCCACCACTCACTACCCTTTCTAATCAACCCACCTCCCACTCTTCTCATGCCACAAGCATCTTTGTATATATATATATATATATATATATATATATATATATATATATATATATATATATATATATATATATATATATTTTTTTTTTTTTTTTTTGCCGCTGTCTCCCGCGTTTGCGATATATATATATCATTATTCGTATTACTGTAATAATATACGTGGATCTAGCAAACTAATTATACATGGGACACTGACTCTTGGGCCATTTACCTCATAAACCCAATCAACTAATTGGGTAAAAATGGAACATTAATTCAATTATTTCCAAAATCAAGAGAATTTGTTTCGCCGCTTACAAAAGCGAAGCAAATTTCTGCCATTTAATAATACAAGTCGACTGATGAGCACCACTTAATACATTTTCTTTTGTCACGAGTTTGAGTATAGCGCATTACAAGTGCATGGCATCTAGACTTCGGTGCTGTGGCGGTTAATGTCGCTGACCGTAACGCTTCCATGGGCCACCCGGGATTGAGCACAAAGGTTCGATTCCTGGTTGCGGCAGTCGGTCCACAGTCAATCCAGCTGTTCATTCTCCCCTATGGATTGGACGGCAAAATAGGTAGGACACACACACACACACACATATATATATATATATATATATATATATATATATATATATATATATATATATATATATATATATATATATATGTGGTTTGGGCACATGGAGAGGATGAGTGAGGAAAGATTGACCAAGAGGATATATGTGTCGGAGGTGGAGGGAGCAAGGAGAAGAGGGAGACCAAATTGGAGGTGGAAAGATGGAGTGAAAAAGATTTTGTGTGATCGGGGCCTGAACATGCAGGAGGGTGAAAGGAGGGCAAGGAATAGAGTGAATTGGAGCGATGTGGTATACCGGGGTTGACGTGCTGTCAGTGGATTGAATCAAGGCATGTGAAGCGTCTGGGGTAAACCATGGAAAGCTGTGTAGGTATGTATATTTGCGTGTGTGGACGTATGTATATATATGTGTATGGGGGGGTTGGGCCATTTCTTTCGTCTGTTTCCTTGCGCTACCTCGCAAACGCGGGAGACAGCGACAAAGTATAAAAAAAAAAAAAAAAAAAAAAAAATATATATATATATATATATATATATATATATATATATATATATATATATATATATATATATATATATATATATATATATATATATTCCTTGCTCTGTTCCTTATTTTGGAAAGTAATACAGAAGGGGAAGATTTCCAGTCCCCCAGTTCCTCCCCTTTTAGTCACCTTTTATAACATGGAGGGGATATGTGGGCAGTATTCTTTCTCCCCTATCCCCAGGTAAACCATGGACAGGTCAGTGAGGCCTGGATGTGGATAGGGAGCTGTGATTTTGGTGCTTGCACATGACAGCTTGAGAATGGATGTGAGAGAATGTGGCCTTTCTTCGTCTGTTTCTGGCGCTACCTTGCTGATGCAAATAGCAGCGATCAAGTGTGAAAGGGAAAATGAATATATATTTATGCTTTTGGTAATTTTAAATGTATGTATTCATACATTATGGTGAGGTCCCTATGAGAAAACCTGTCAAATGTTTAGTTTTTGATATGGTGATGTCTTGATGCTCTCTGTTTTTATATGTTGTATCTTTAAGTATTCCCTGCGTGTCGTTGAAGGCGACTAAAAGGGAAGGGAGCGGGTGGCTGGAAATCCTCCCCTCTCTTTTTTTTTTTCTTTCCAAAAGAAGGAATAGAGAAGGGGGCCAGGTGAGGATATTCCCTCAAAGGCCCAGTCCTCTGTTCTCAACGCTACCTCGCTAACGCGGGAAATAGCGAACAGTTTGAAAGAAAGATATATATATATATATATATATATATATATATATATATATATATATATATATATATATATAAGCTTTTTATTTAAGGATAAGAGAGATGTGTGAAATCTTTTAGTGTGGTTGAGAGAGCAGAAGAGGGTGTATTGAAATGGTCTGGTCACAAGAGTTGTGCGCAGGAGGATGGATGTGCTGGAAATGAGATGTTTGAGGACAATGTGTGGTGTGAGGTGGTTTGATCGAGTAAGTAACGTAAGGGTAAGAGAGATGTGTGGAAATAAAAAGAGCGTGGTTGAGAGAGCAGAAGAGGGTGTTTTGAAATGGTTTGGTCACATGGAGAGAATGAGTGATGAAAGATTGACCAAGAGGATATATGTGTCGGAGGTGGAGGGAACGAGGAGAAGAGGGAGATCAAATTGGAGGTGGAAAGATGGAGTGAAAAAGATTTTGTGTGATCGGGGCCTGAACATGCAGGAGGGTGAAAGGAGGGCAAGGAATAGAGTGAACTGGAACGATGTGGTATACCGGGGTCGACGTGCTGTCAGTGGATTGAACCAGGGCATGTGAAGCGTCTGTGGTAAGCCATGAAAAGTTTTGTAGGGCCTAGATGTGAGAGCTATGGTTTCCGTGCATTACACATGACAGCTAGAGACTGTGTGAACGAATATGGCCTTTGTTGTCTCTTCCTAGCGCTACCTCGCGCGCGCGCGAGGGGAGGGGGTGCCAATTCAAGTGTGGCGGGGTGGCGACGAAAATGGATGAAGGCAGTTAAGTATGAATGTGTACACGTATATATATGTATATGTCTGTGGATGTATATATATGTATACGTTGAAATGTATAGGTATGTATATGTGGGTGGGTTGGGCCATTCTCTCGTCTGTTTCTTTGCGCTACCTCGCTAACGCGGGAGACAGCGACAAAGCAAAATAAAAAATAAAATATATATATATATATATATATATACATATATATATATATATATATATATATATATATATATATATACATATCAACTGACTGGTATATTTCTGTCTTGTTTCTCCCCTGATGAAGTGATTATTACACGAATGTGCACTTGGGAACTTATCGTGTTTCATTTTCATACCTGCTTGCCTTCATCCATTGTGGCGCTACCCCGCCCCACAGGAAACAGCGTCGCTACCCCCTACTTCAGCGATGTAGCGCCAGAAAAAGACAAAAAAGGCCACTTTCGTTCACACTCAGTCTCTAGCTGCCATGTGTAATGCACCGAAACTACAGTTCCCTATCCACATCCAGGCCCCATAGACCTTTCCATGGTTTACCCCAGACTTTAATCAGATGGCTTCCATTAGCGCTTCAGTTGCCTGTGTCGTCTCAGCTAAAAAAGTAAAAGGAAAAAAAAATCATAATGCTCAAGGCAAACTGTCTCGAACATTCCGTCTGGCTCACGAAAAGAATAATCAAGACTGAACTGGGCCGCGAAATAACGAGAAAATAAACTAACCTGAAATAAGAGGACTACAAAGACAGGACAGACCACTGTACTCAAAAGTACACTGGTCTGTTTTTCTCTGTGTTTAATGGCAAAATCTCGTCCTAGGAAAAATCTCTCTCTCTCTCTCTCTCTCTCTCTCTCTCTCTCTCTCTCTCTCTCTCTCTCTCTCTCTCTCTCTCTCTTTTTTCCACACACACTCATTTCAACTGAATTCTACACCACGGAAAAGCATTTAAGAACAAGCGGGACGACCCCTGAGCACCATGGCACGACCCTTAGCCACAAAAGGTCAAAGGTCATGTCATCATCCTCAAGGAGCTTAGATCGACGTCAGAGCTTAGATAAAGCTTCGTCATGCGCCACATCTGGCAAACTTGACATCATCCATAACACAGGCATCACCACCCTTACCCCAGTACACAAACTCCTCAATCATTCCCTGAAGCAAACTTTTATTTTTCAGTTAGCCAAACACTAAGTGATGAAAACGTTTTCAGTAAAGAATTCTGACATGATTCCTACTACCTAGGTACATACATACAGCGGCGCCCCATCATCCTGCACGCTCAGGTAAACATTATGAATATGGATACAGTTTAGGTATGAACACTTCGTCCGACAAGATGATATGCCGGAATATATAATATTCGAGCCACACGAAGCACTCAGACGATATCAAACATTTCATGTACCTACGTCCAGAACACTATCAAACTTACCACATGTCATGATTACTACATTTAAAACTTGTCTTATAGTCTGGCGTGAAGTAATGCATTACGGTGTACAGCTACGGGTTACAAACACCACCCACTATCCTGATATGCGTCAAAAACTTATCTTCTTCCCCGTCCCTCTGCTTTCACGTCGATAAGCCTCTCATCGTAATAGCTGGACGATATATCAAAGTTCCATTTCAATCTGAGGTATGTTAAGAAGTCTGTGTAAACTGTCGACGGTGTGGAAGGTTGTGTAAATCATCCACAGTGGTCTGCTTCTCCTGCGTGGAAGGTAGTGTAAATCATCTACAGTGGTCTGCCCCTCCTGTGTGGAGGGTTGCGTAAATCATCAACAGTGGCCTGCCCCTCCAGCGTGGAGGGTTGTGTAAATCATCAACAGTGGCCTGCCCCTCCAGCGTGGAAGGTTGTGTAAATCACCTGCAGAGGTCAGCCCTCGTGTGCGGCAAGCTACGTAGATTACCCACTGTATCACAAATGATTGAGGTGAAAGCATACCGCCTATCATTACAATGACACATGATGTATGAGCTACTCACCTTGTAGGAGGTTTTCATGGCTCATTTCCCCTTCAGCTATGACTGAGGTGACCTTGTAATCCTCTGGTTTGACACGGGTCACGGTGTTAGCGATGCATGACCTCCTACCCATGACAGCAAGGCTGACCCTATACAGACATCTGGAACAAACTGGTCCATTTGTTTCTAGATGGATTGACTGGCTTGTCTAAGATCCCCTCCTAAGTTTGCCGATACAAACCGCAACGTTACCATTCCTTGAACATGCTTGGACGACCACATACGTTGACGGGACGACCCTTAACAAGCTCGAGGGGACGACCTTTGAGCTTGACAGGACGACCCATGAGCAAGACTGAGCCATCCCTGAATGTCATTTTAGAGCGATCCTTGCGTATGGTGGCCTAAAACTTCAAGATAATGGCCAAAATCACGCAATCATACCCATGGGTCGTACCACCGTTCTCAAGGGTCGTGGCGTCATTATCTGTCTTCTCTACACATCTGCGGGTCTTGCTTTTCACTAAATACGCAGTCCATCAAACACCTCCATCTTATAATGATGACGTGTTCGGATATCGAAGTACATCTTTCAATAGTCAGTACGTTGAGCTATCCCTTAAAGTCTCCCGCTGCAGTGCGTGGCCAGACTGCCTTACGGTACCGCCAGCAGAGCAGACAGCCAGCCAGTCATTGGGGACACCTAAATACCTTCCAGTAAATAGCCAATCATACCGACCTCCAAGACCAACACCGTCATAAATCATTATCTTCTTTGAAGTCGTCGTCCAAGTGTTTTGAAGCAACATTGTCTCAAGTCCTGGAGAATCCGTCTTGAGAGAGTATCATCAGCAACGGCACCTTGGGATGTCTTATCGGCCGGCCGACCTTGCGAGTCCATCCTGTCAAGCTGCGTCTGCTGCTTGGCTGGTAAGGCCACGGTCTGGTACCGGGACTGAAGTTTCTCGTGGTTCACTCCGTACTGTACCCTGGCACTGCCTACTTCAATCTGCCGGATGGCCTGCCCTTTGACCTGACCCTTAAGGATCAGGTTAAACGCTAGGCAATTCATACCCAAACGTCGTAGTTCCGAGCTCAGGGGATTAAATCTCCCTGAAATATACAAGTTTTGAGTTCATTAGAAAACGTGATAATGTGCTGGTGTGTGTTGCCCGGTGTGCAGACCTACCCCTACATCCAGTGATTAAAGAAATCTATATAATGAAAGTAAACGGTGAAATATTACAGTACTTCAATCGTATTTATAGGTGTGTCTGTTCGTCGTCTTCTCTGCTAAGCAGCGTGTTATACACCCTCAAGATGCCACAAAATAAAGGACAAGTGATGGAAGTGTTCTCGCAATCGTGATACAGACGTGGAGTGACCTCACACAAAACTTCTCATCCACCAGATCTTTAACCCTTTGTAGACAGAGAGAAATGACACTAAGTCAGGTATTCCCACACATCAGAACGTCTTAACAACTACACCACTACCATATGGAACGGCCAGCCCTTAAACATGTCAGAGGCATTGTTCATGTGCAGTGAGGAAAATGGTTGTCACAGGCGTGTAACCATACCTGGACTGCGTGTCATGAAGCTACTTAGTAACTGGTTTCTATAAGCATTACTCTTTAATCTGGATTTATTCTTCTTCTTCCAGCGTTGTAAGTACCATAACAGAGAGGAGAGCAGTTTATAATCATGTTGTACTACCTTGCACGGCATCTCCACTCTGTTACATAATCAATATCTCCTGTCCTCGTGTAACAGCTCAGAAGAGCAAAAGTTACTTTGCCACTCGCTTGTACAGTACAAGAAACCTGAACACGACAATGCGATCCACGGGTATGGTGGTCCAGCGATGTTCTGAGGGACTCTCGTGGTTCATTATGCTTAGTAATGGAACTGGGAGAGAGGATATGGAAGCACGAGTAACAACTGTGTATAAATGTACAGTGATACTGGAGCCAGGATGTAGCGCTACCAAAGATGTAGCATTAAGGTGCAGCGTCAGGAGTCACGAGGAGGAACATTACCGACGGCTTGAGAAACCACAAGGGCTCCTCGAGTCGGTGCCACGGCGCAAGCTACTGATCGTGTGTGTCTAAAGGCCAAGTTGGTAGCTGGACCGACTGCCCTCGATGACCCCCCCGAGTATGTAAGGGAAGGCCAGGTTAGGTCACGGAGGTGGTCCTTAAGAGTGAAGACGGTCCTCATGGGAACTGTGGGCACAGCTGACAGGTGAAGACCAGACGGAGTTCTTCCATAAAGGTCGAATGTGGCTTGTTACGGTCATCATCGTCAACTCTGACCATACTCTGTGCGTGTGGACTTTGTTAATTATGTGACGTTAGGAATCATGGATGACTACTGGTATATTGTCATGGAGACGTCAGACCAGCTGCTAAATGCGATAATTCAAGCGGGCAGCAGGTGATATGTCTACTTCGACCATTCGAGTGCGAGTGTCACAAAGCGACACTAGAATTGCTATGCCTTTAACTTGATCTTTATGGGTCAGGCCAAAGGCCAGGCTCCTACACCTACATGAGGTTCCGTCGTAACTGAAGAGGTTAAGGAGGAACTTATGTGACACATGTGACGCAGGTTACCCCTCTCCTGCCAACGCTCTAGGCAGAGAATTCCCGGACGCATTCCACGGGAGTCGACATCAGGAAGTGCGGGAGGGCAGCCACGTCGGTCTCCCGCACCAGCCACTCCAAATAATCTTCTTGATGATATCACTTTACGATCGATCTGTGTTGCCTAAAGATCCCGCATCTGATTTCCTTCTTCTCGTGCCTGAGGCCTTCCTCACATTCATCGCAGCTTCTCGTTCATACAGCATCTGTGGACACCACGTCAAGAATGTTTACCATCACGACCCGTACAGAAGCTTATCCCCGTGATGATCCAACACCTATTGTAGACTAACACCCTCATGACGGAGATCTACAAGTCACTACAGGAACAACACTCACACGACTTTGTGTTCTCTAAAATCTATCAAACGTATGAACTGTAACTGTACTCTCACATGTACTTCTCTCCTTTCTCTGTAACTGTACTTTCACAAGTACTTTTCTCCTTTCTCTAAAAGACAGCGGCGTGGCAACGATAGTTCGTTTCCCAGGAAGGCACCAGTAGTCCAGCATTTGTGTCAAGCCAGAGGTCGTGGTGAGGGCTCCTTCACCATCCCTTCAAGGACATGAGTGGCAGGAGTCTGGTGCTGGAGCACATACCCTTTATTCCCTGCCGGGGATCGACTGTTACAACGATGAGACCTGATACGTGGACGGCAAGAGGAGCCATTATTAATGAGAGAGTCATCTGGGTGCCGGAGGCATAAGTGACCATAACCCTAACCTCGTAACCAGTGTGAGGTCACAAGGACATGACATATATCCACACTAATGACATATAATCACGACAACATACATAAAAGATATTATTTAAATATGAATATCTCTGTCTATCTATCCATCTGTCTTTCCTGTTCGGCGATTCCCTAGTTAGCGAGGTAGGGTCAGGAACCCATGACTAAGCCTTTGAGGAGATATCCTCACTTGGCTGTTCCCTCAGTTCCTTCTTATGCAAAGCAATAATACAGGATGAGAAGACTTCCACCTTCCATCTCCTACACTCTTAACTGCCTACGCTGGTATTATGTCCGTAATATTCTTTATCCCCTTATCCCCAGGAATGGTGTGTGTGTGTGTGTGTAAAGAATAAAGTTACCTTCAAAAGATAATATTTTCCCACAACGTTAATCGTCTAATCCTTTTCATCAGCACTGATGATTCTTGACCTCTAACACGTGACAGCTGTGCCATCCTTCCTACGAGAGGTGATCCACTCACAGATGACATGGCGGCTACCAACATACAGACAACCATAATCATAACCTCATAACAATTACAACATTAAGCCCACCGAAGCTTCCGTAACATCTTCATTGCCAAACTACAACTTGAAACCTCATGGCCTACATAACCCTGGCACTCCACAGGCCTCAATCCTAAACAACAAACCAAGCTTAAATTAGCAGATGTATGACTTCCAAGCTACGGGAAGCACCAGACGTAGGCTTCCATCCTGAGTGCAGGGTTTGTACGTGTTGGGAAGCCACCTAAGGCGGCCAGCACACACACACACACACACACACACACATTCCCCTGGCCGAGACTGAACAACATCTGGCTTCCCAGAACAAATGCCTCCAGCCAGGTCCACAGGCCAGCCACCTGTGCAGACACTATACATATATACCGTGTCCATTGAAGTTGCTGCCAGGTGTAAGGGACACGTGTGACGGAATACTGCAGGGTCTGGGGATAGAATTGTAGGCATATGGACCTCTGTGGCGCAGCTGTTGGCGTCGCTGACCGTGTTGCCTTCAAGGGCCGCCCGGGGTCAAGCGCATAGGCTCCAATCCTGGAGGCAACAGTCGGTCCACAGTCAACCCAGCTGTTCATTCTCCCCTATGTGTTGGCCGATAAACTGGGTTCCCGGCTTATGCTAGGATATATGTGTGTGTGTGTGTGTATATATATATATATATATATATATATATATATATATATATATATATATATATATATATATATATATCATTTATTTATCATACTTTGTCGCTGTCTCCCGCGTTAGCGAGGTAGCGCTAGGAAAAGACAACAAAGGCCACATTCGTTCACACTCAGTCTCTACCTGTCATGTATAATGCACCGAAACCCCAACTCCCTTTCCACATCCAGGCCCCACAAAACTTTCCATGGTTTACCCCAGACGCTTCATATGCCCTGGTTCAATCCATTGACAGCACGTCCAACCCGGTATACAACATCGTTCCAATTCACTCTATTCCTTGCATGCCTTTCACCCTCCTGCATGTTCAGGCCCCGATCGCTCAAAATCTTTTTCACTCCATCCTTCCACCTCCAATTTGGTCTCCCACTTCTCCTCGTTCCCTCCACCTCTGACACATATATCCTCTTTGTCAATCTTTCCTCACTCATTCTCTCCATGTGACCAAACCATTTCAATACACCCTCTTCGAACCTCAGCCCCACAGAGGTTAAAAGACACACAATAGACTTCGTGTTTTTACTTGTGTCTCAACCTAATCTCAGTGAGATGAAAGTCCAAGCTATCCCCATCAAGATATATATATATATATATATATATATATATATATATATATATATATATATA
>NC_092244.1:21365568-21395568 GCF_036320965.1 Panulirus ornatus | reverse complement strand
GTGTGTGTGTGTGTGTGTGTGCGCGCGCGCGTGAGTTTGTGTGTGTGTGTGTGTGTGTCTGCGGGGGGGGTCCTATGAGTAAATACCTCAGTACACTAAATCACTATATATATATATATATATATATATATATATATATATATATATATATATATATATATATATATATACACACACACACACACACACACGCACATATATGGTGCAGGGGCTGAAAAAGAAGGCATATGACAAATATTTAAGATGAACGAGTATCAGCAAACCCCTAGGAGAATACAAAATTGTTCTGGAAGAAGAATTACAGTGCAAGAAAAACAAAGAGAACAAATGGGTACATCGGTGAAGGAAGACAATGGGAAAATGATAACAGGCAGATAAGACATGATGAGAAGATGGAGTGAGTTTTTTACGGAGTTTTAGGTGCATTCAATGATAGGTTGGCAGATGTAGAAGCATGGGAAGTAAGCAAGCCATGGCAAGAGGTTTGGTGAAAAGAAAAGAGGTGGTGAAAGCCTTGTGTAAGAAGAAATGTGGCAAGGTGGCTCGGGCGGATGGTATCGCAGCTGAATTTCGTAAGAAAAAGGGTGATCGTAATGTTGAATGGTGTATGTATGGCTCATGGTCAGGTGCCTGACGACTGAAGAAATGCCTGTATAGTGACAATGTATAAAAGAAAGAAGGGGGGGCGGGTGAATGTTTAAATTACATAGGTATAAGTTTGTTAAGTGTACCTGGCAAGCTGTACAGGAGAATGGTGACTGAGTGGGTGATGGCATGCACTGAGCTTCAGACTGGAGTGGAACAATGTAGTTTTTGGAGTGGCAGAGGACGTGTATATCAGGTGTTTGCTTTTAAGAATGTTTATGAGAAACACTTACAGAAACAGAATGACTTGTACTTGGCGTTTGTGAATTTGGAGAAGGCGTGCGATGAGCTGTGTGGAAGGTGTTACAAATATATGTTGTGGGGGGGGGAAAGCTGTAGCAGCAATAAAAAATTCTTATCAGAAGTGTAAGGCGTGTGTGCGAGTAGGTAGAGAAGAGGGTGAGTGGTTCCAGGCGAAGTGGTTCTGCTGCAGGAGTATGCGATGTCCCTTTGGCTCTTTGATTTGTTTATGGATAGGGTGCTGAAGGAAATGAATGCAAGGGTCTTGGAGAGAGGAGCGTATTCAGTCTGCTGAGGGAAAGGGGCCTGGAAGGTGAGTCAGTTTTTGCAGACTACATACCTTCTCCTTCATCCAACAAACTTGCATTCATAAACAAATCAAACAGCCAAGGTTATATTATACACACCTGCCGCAGATCCATTTCGCTTGGAATCACTCATGATCCTCTTCTCGCACACACGCCTCACACTTCTGATAAAAACACTTCATTGCTTCCGGCAGCTTTCCTCTTGCTACTGAAGTTGATTTCTAAGTTTAGGAGAGTATGAAAAGGAAATGATGGAAGTAAATGTGACTTACAGTAAGCTTATTAAGTTTTGCAGTGGAGGTAAACAGGTTAGTCGAAATGGTGAAAATTTGAGAGTGAAGCGTTACAGATACCCTGAAGCGGACTTGGTAGGACTGGAACAATTAGAGATGAATTGTCTCATGGTGGGTGTGGGATCAAAGGTCCTGTAAGAACTGAGGAAGGCATGCAAACAGAAATTACTTTCTGATAAGAAAAGGGTTAGTCGACCAAGAAATGACTGGGCAAGAGAGAGATGAGAAAAGTATGGCTGAAAGAGCTGAAGAGGATGAGCTGAAATGGTTTGGACACATGAAGAAAATGCGTGAGGAAGTCGACAAAGAAGGTAATGTGTCTGAAATGGTGGGGACAAGAAAATGGGAGAGACTGAACTGAAGATGGAAGGAAGGAATGAAAAAGGGTTTTAGGTGCTTGGGGCCTGAACATGCGGAAGGGTGTCAAGTGTGCACCTGATAAAGTGAACTGGAGCGACGTGGTATACATGGGGTGACGTGCTGTAAATGGCCTGAACTATGGCATATGAAGCGATCAGACGAAACCATGGATGGATTTGTGTGGCCTAGATGAGGATAGAGGGCTGTGGGTTTGGTGTATTACACATGACTGCTACAGACTGGATGCGAAAGAATGAGGCCATTTCTTCGTCAGTTCCTGGCACGACTTCGCGAACGCAGGAAACGGCGAAGTACAGTACTATATATCATCATCTTTCAGACTTATTCACTGTTTCCCGTGTTGGCAGGGTAGCGCCAGAAACAAAAGTAGAAAGGCCTCATTCGCTCACATCCATTCTCTAGCTCTTATAAGCAATGCACCGAAACCACAGCCCCCAAGCCACAATGACACCTTACAGACCTCCATGGTTTCCCCCGGCTGCTTCATATAACCTGGTTCAGTCCACTGAAAGCAAGCCATCCACTGTACAACACATCGTTCTAATTCACTCTAATCCGGCTTTCACCCTCAAGCCCCAAGCATTCAAAATATTTTTCACTCCACCCTTCCATCTCCAATCTGGTCTACCCCTTCTTGTCCCTTCCACTTCCAACACATAGACCCTCTGTCAACTTCATCTCAATCATTCTCTCCATACGTCCACGCTATTTCAGAACAGCCTTTTCTGCTCTCTCAACTACAATCTTCTTATTACTACACCTCTCTCTAACCCTTTTATTACTTACTCTGCCAAACCACTTCACACCACATAGTGTTCCCAAACATTTCACGACCAAAATATCCACCCTCCTCTGGACAACTTCATATATAGCCCTTGCCTCGCTTCCACAGAGCATTATTTAGACTACTGTATCTTCAAACACACTCATTTTCGCCGTTCTAAAGAAAGACCTCTCTTTCCACACATTCCTCGATGCTCCCAGAACTTTCGCCCCCTCAGCCACCCATGACTTACTTCCGCTTCTATAGTTCTATTTGCCTCCATGTCTACTCCTCCAAATTTTCTCTATTCCAACTCACACCCCCATCTAACCTGTCTCTCTTCCCTGATAAACTGAACTTTACTCTCAACGTCATCCTTTAACACATACTCGCAAACTCAAGACACCTGCAGTTTCTTACTCGAATTTGCCATATTTGTGTGTGTGTGTGTGTGTGTGTGTGTGTGTGTTTGTGCATACACTCCAGACCAAATGACGACTAATATATATGGAGACTATGACCCAGAGTAACATACACATACAATACCGAGCCAGGTAACACTCTCCCTGCCCGTGACTCACTACCATCATTACGATGTAGTAATCAATCCTCATTATGAGTAAGTAACTACCAACCTCATCACTACACTCACACAGACATTGTTTTCTTTTTCTTGTTCAAAACTCATTATCAATCGACGCATTCTTAATTCACAGATGTAAACTCAAAATAGGGAATAAATGAAATCTCAGCCGTAATCACAATGTGCAGTTTATGACTACGGTTTAATTCAAAGAAGAAACACAAAAAAAAAACACTCCATCATTACGCAACCATTCTGAAGTATTCACTTAAAAAAATCCACGGAAAAGAAAGAGTTTATTTTCGTGTGTCTGGCATGACTTCTTCAGGTAAGTTTGCGCTGCCTCTCCAGAATAAACTGGCTCAGTATTGGGAGTGTGGCGGTGAAAAGCCCCCCCAAGGGGCAGCTGTTTCCTGGCGAGGAGCCTGAGAGGCATGTGAATGCCATACTGGCTCCAGGGCCACAGCCCAGCTATTATTGCTCCACCTCCAACATTTCCAACAGAACAGAAGTTTTCCCAGACGTGTGTGTGTGTGTGTGTGTGTGTGTGTGTGTACGTGAGTTTGTCTATAAACATGTGCGTTTATGCATGTGCATACAGCACATTACGTGGCTCAGCATGTGTCTGTGTATGTGTGCATAGTGTGAGCGGCTGTAGGAGTACGAGTACTTGGTAGGAAAAATAAAATCTTCCCAGATTGGTCTGATGAATTGCCAAATGATCAATACGACTCACGTAGTCTCGGTAAGGTTAGTAAGCGTAAACTTAAGACAAATTTCCTAATAATCATAGTAGCCCCACTTAATTATTTCCTTCGAAATCAATATAACACGCAAGATAAATGACGACAAATGTCACCAGCGATCGATGTTTTACAATATTATGAAAGTAGGGTTACCGATGTGGAGCCAGACCAATGGGCATTTTTCAAATCCTTCGTCCATGTTATCACATTGCTCCACACAGGAAGTGGTAAGATAATTTTTTTTTTTACTGTGTGTACATTCTTACTCCCGTGTGTGTGTGTGTGTGTGTGTGTGTGTGTTCACGAGCACACCTCAACCAATACCAGGTATCCATTCATCGACCGAACCAGAGGAGAGGTTGAGCACTTGGTCTGGGTGTGGGCCGAGAGCCGCGCCCTGGGTTCAAACCCATGAGGTGCATGCGAGTACAAGGGACGACTCTTTTATTCTCTATATGTCTACGATGCGGAGTGATGAGTCGTGTCTGGGCCAATCTGATCATGCCTTGTGTGTCTACTCAGGTAAAGTCGCCGTGTCACAATATCCCCGGCTGACCGTTCTCAGAAATATGAACGAGAAATATCGACTCGTATGCTGAATCAGTCGCTTCTGAGAAGTTACATGCAAAGGCTAAATTACTATCGAACTCAGAGCGCGTGCACAGTGTGGTCTAAATTCTTAATGTCCCACTCAAAGCAAAGCATCCAATCACGTTATTCGTGTCTCTGTCTATAAACAAAAAACTGGGAAGCCCATCCAGAACCCCGTAAATGATATTCTGATTCAAATCAATTTGGCTTTGGTGCACAGGAAATAATATTCATGCCATATAGATCATGGTGTATAGGATGGGTCGACGAAATACGCACACACACACACACACACACACACACACACACACACACACACACACATACACACACACACACACCACAGTCCACCTCTGGTCTTGCCTGTATAACAATGTTGACAAGGTAAAACGGGATATTTCAGCAAGCGTCGCTACAATGGTACTAGAGTGCGCTCAAAGTTGCCTCAAGTTTTCCGCTCCCCCAGATGCCAGGATGTTAGCACAGATGTGACCTGGTCGACAACTCTGCCCATACTGCCTGGGTTCTCTCTGAAGTCTATCTATGTTACACCCAACGGTTCCCGGTGCTGTTAACATACACTCCCTCCACACCACACAAAGATTCCTCTCCCCGACATTAAGACACAGTCATGTGTAACTACACAGACTTTACTTAAGGAGTAACACAGGTTTGGTACATATAAAACCTTGTCACTTCACATGAGGAACACCTGAATGCCATTCTCAAACAGGACTCCACGGCAGAGGTGTCACAGGTCATTAACCAAGGGAAAATTCTTGACCTTCAGCTTTATAATACTGTACGCCTCCCGCTTACTGTAAATGTGAATAAAAGCAAGGTTATCAGGTTCAATAGGGTGGAGGGACCAGTTAACTGAGAGGTAAGTTTGAATGGAGAAAAACTGGAGGAAGTGAAATGCTTTAGGTATCTGGGAGTGGATTTAGCAGCGGATGGCACTATGGAAGCGGAAGTGAGTCATAGGGTGGGGAGGGGGCGAAAGTTCTGGGAGCGTTGAAGAATGTGTGGAAGGCGAGAACGTTATCTCGGAGAGCAAAAATGGGTATGTTTGAAGGAATAGTGGTTCCAACAATATTATATGGTTACGAGGCATGGGGTATAGATAGGGTTGTGCGGAGGAGGGTGGATGTGTTGGAAATGAAGTGTTTGAGGACAATATGTGGTTTGAGGTGGTTTGATCGAGTAAGTAATGAAAGGGTAAGAGATGTGTGGTAACAAAAAGAGTGTGAATGAAAGAGCAGAAGAGGGTGTATTTAAATGGTTTGGTCACATCGAGAGAATGAGTGAAGAAAGACTGACAAAGAGGATATATGTGTCAGAGGTGGAGGGAACGAAGAGAAGTGGGAGACCAAATTGGGGGTGGAAGGATGGAGTAAAAAAGATTTTGAGCTATCGAGGCCTGAACAATACAAGAGGGTGAAAAGCATGTGAGGAATAGAATGAATTAGAACGATGTGGTATACCGGGGTCGACGTGCTGTTAATGGATTGAAGCAGGGCATGTGAAGCGTCTGGGGTAAACCATGGAAAGTTTTGTGGGACCTGGATGTGGAAAGGGAGGTGTGGTTTCGGTGCATTACACGTGACAACTAGAGACTGAGTGTAAACGAATATGGCCTTTGTTGTCTTTTCCTTGCGCTACCTCGCGCGTGCGCGGGGGGGGGAGAGGTGCCATTTCATGTGAGGCGGGGTGGCGCCGAGAATGGATGAAGGCAGTATGAATATGCACATGTGTATATATGTAAATGTCTGTGTATGGGGGTGGATTGGGCCATTCTTTCGTCTGTTTCCTTCCGCTATCTCGCTAACTCGGGAGACAGCGACTAAGTATAATATATATATATATATATATGATTCTGTGGTTTCGGTGCATTATTACATGACAGCTAGAGCCTGAGTGTGAACGAATGGGGCCTTTGGTGTTTTTCCTAGCGCTACCTCGCACACATGAGGGGGGAGGGGGTTGTTATTCCATGTGTGGCGAGGTGGTGATGGGAACAAATAAAGGCAGACAGTATGAATTATGTACATGTGTATATATGTATATGTCTGTATGTGTATATATATGTGTACATTGAGATGTATTGGTATGTATATTGTGCGTGTGTGGACATGTATGTATATACATGTGTATGTGGGCGAGTTGGGCCATTCTTTCGTCTGTTTCCTTGCGCTACCTCGCTAACGCGGGAGACAGCGACAAAGCAAAATAAATAAATAAATAAATAATATGCATGATCTTTACAGACGTTAACGGAGGAGTAATGTCGAGCTTCCCAGAGCAAGTCTGTGCGCCTGGGTAGACCATGTAATATTAACTCGTGTGTGGTGAAGCAGATACTAGACAGCTCGACCACCATGAAGACCATAACCTCACTGGCTAATCAGGTTGGCGCGGACGTCTGCTCTGTATTCACGTAGGTACGAGATAAAAGAAGTACATAAACACAGACCGCTGACTGTACCATCCGCTGGTATAGGAGTCCCAACCTTCCCTGAGTTGCGTTACCACTGTCTTTCCCCCACTTCGTACACCGCCTTACACCTACAATCTACTTAACATAGTAGAGTACTCTGAACTTGAATAAGCCTTACGTTCATGGCGTTACTTAACAGAGAAATACGTGTAAAGTATATATTCCCAACATTTCTCGACGTAAAATGTGTATTCACATACCTTTTCTCTGACAACTGGAACACAAGGGACCATCTGGCCGGCTCTCACGTCCCACTCGAGGCATACGCTTGCCACTGTTCTGGTCAGACGTGCGCATCATACTTGAGAACTGAAGGAATAGTACATTACTGATTTCAATGATACAGTAATGGTAGGTCCGAGGCCTTCCGCTGATCACAATAACAATAGTCCTCTCTGTTGTGACACAATCGGATGTACGTGTACCGACATCGCTTGGGGTACGTAGAGCAGCACCACAACCGCGCCAGGCTAAGCCAGACGACAGCTTGGAAGTCGGCTGGAGTTAACCCAGAGGTGGCAGGCCGGTGAACACACCAAGGGATGGTACTCTGGTGATACTGGAGGAATTTCTGAGTGTAACCTTGAATTCCTGCTGGAATATAACGGTCCACATCATATATACTACAGAGGTCAGTATATACCAGGTCACAAATAGCATGATGATGACCAAGTCTCACTTTTACGATACGGTTATGACGCATGAAACTCACCCCGGGTTGACGATGGCGTCAGTCAACAACTCCATCCGCGAAAAAGCGTAGGGATTACGTCACCATTACACACAACGTTAAAGGCGGCGTCACACTAGCGTCTCATGCGTCAATTTCTTGCATCGATTCCCTAACTTCCGTCCTTTTCCTTCGTGTGCTCCGTCACACACGCGGGGAGAAACAACGGCCCAGTCGTTTCGTTTTCGTCAACATATACAAGCAAGATGGCGCTGACTCGAGGAAGCTGTGGCGAACTCAACTTCACTTGTGTATACCAGACACTGTGCGACGGTCAGGCATACTAATAAAATGTGTGGGTGTGTTCATGGTTAGCGCTAAGACCATATGAAGGTATATATGACACAATTAATACGGCAAAGTTCACATACCTCTTGTCTGAGTGCCAGCGTTACGGTATTGTACGCCTTCCTCTTAACTGACTTCACTACGTACAGAGGATCTCTAAACTTCCGTAAACAACATTACCAGATACATTCAGCCAGGCATTCTTCAGGCTGGGGTGGGTGTCCACACTGGATGGAGTGTTAACAAAGTCATGATGAAACTGTGTATCTGCCGCGCTGACAAAGATGTAGAATGTAAACAAAAATGAGATGTGGTTTCGATTGTCAAGGTTTATATATATATATATATATATATATATATATATATATATATATATATATATATATATATATATATATATAATCTGGATTTCAGTACGACAGAAAATATGTAATATTGCTTCATCAAAAATGTAAGTACTTTGAACTATTATATATTAAGTGAAAACTTGCACTCACGGGTGATAAATTTTCCGACTTCAGAAAACGGGAGAAAACTTTCTAGATCATGATGAACCATTACGTATTGCTCGATGAGCAGCGACACTGACGCAAATTTATGAAAAAACGGCGACAATCAGAAAACTGGCACAAAATGTCCTGGCGTGACGCCCGCCTTAAGGACGTACATGGCGACAACCGTCGGTGATCTTATGTTTCTAGGGAGATCCTGATAAGGTGTGGGCTGCCGTGTTCACCTGCCACCACACGACTTTCTCACACACCGATTCTTTTTACTACCAATATAATCTGTGAGTTGCATTATTACTAGTATAATCTGAGTTGCATTATTACCATTATAATCTGAGTTCCATCATTACCATTATAATCTGTGAGTTGCATTATTACCATTATAATCTGTGAGTTGCATCATTAACATTATAATCTGTGAGTTGCATTATTTCGTGGTTTGGGAACAAGCATTCTTTTTAATTCAAAATTCACACCAGCCCTTAACGAATGACTTTAAATGACTATTTCCTGGCCAGACCTGATTCTGCATGTATCAGAGACACACACAAATGTATTCATTCTTAATCGTATCATACAACCAACAAACACCAAACTCCCAAATGCCTAGGCAAACACCAGGACAAAAACTTCAATTTGCCTCACGCAAGATTACTATTGCCGCGTCAGGCAACAAACCTTGCTTTCATCAGCAGAAGGTTAATGGGACTTTGCCGATATCAAGAATTCTTTACTTCGTCGGTTAAGTGATCAGAATGCCTGTGGTGTAGGTCCTCTTGGGTGGTTTCAGATCCGCATCCATACTAGAGTCGAAAGCTGCTCGACCTCTTAATTGTCCCAGAGTAACTTGAAAATTTGATGCTCTTGCCCTACGCCGCAATGTCGATTCACTTTCCCTCTTCTATAATGGTATTACTTTGGTTTTTGCTCCTGAAAGATAGCTGCTTGTGTGCCCCTACCACTAGGTAAGCTACGCAATACTCGGCAAGCTGCGACGTTACATGATAACTATGAGGCCATCGGCAACTGAAGGGTGGGCCGTTTTGATAACCGTTTCTTTCCCTAAACGTCCACACTTTGGAACTCCCTACTTTCTCATGTCTTTCCGATAACTATGACCTGGAACATCTTAAAAGACAAGTTTCTCACTTCCTCCAAAATTCGTGAACACTTTCCCTTCTCTTTTTTTTTTCCCCGTTCCAGAATTCTCTCTATATTTCAATAAAGGCCAGGCCTTGATGTGGACTTTCGTCCGTGACTGGAGCCATGAACATTTAAACAAAAAAAAAAAAGGTCCGTTCGGAGCAATGAGAAGTCCGCCAGAGACAACACTACCGTTATATCTGACCGTATGAAGAACAAAACGTCAGGTAGTGTGTGGTGGACCAATATGTGTGGTGGTGGATGACACTTTCCTACCAGAGGACCAACATGTGTAGCGGTGTGGGAGGTACACTGTGGGAAGGATGACACTACAACTAGAGGACCAATATGTGCGATGGTGAGCTAGGTACACTGTGAGAAGGGTGACATTCTACTACTGGAAAACCAGCATGTGTGGTGGTGCGGGAGATGATGAGCCTCTGTCAGACGATGTCATCCCTGCTGCCCCATAGTTACAACGTCAGGCGCCCCACACACTAATCTGCAGGCCCCTAGTTGTTCCATACCGCCCAGCCAGATCTGGTTTGACCTGACACACTGACACCATCACCTTCCACCCCATCATCTCGGTAATCACCCTCAAATCCTCACTTTGACTTCTCTGTAACCCTAACGAAATCTCTCCCCCAGTGCTATTTTCTCCTGAATATTTCTAAACTTGAAAAATGACTAACCCCCTCTCTCTCTCTATCTATCTATCTATCTCTATCTATCTATCAGACACCAGTCCCCGACGATGGGGTGAGCCGCTCCGCCTCGATCGCCTCTGCCCGACCGCCTCCGTCCTCCAGGGTCGTCAGAGGCGACAGAAACAATTTCCATTCCGGTCACGCAACTGACGCCCTTAGTGACACGCACTCTGTCCCCGTCACGACTGTAGCCAAACGAGGGCAGCGAGAACCTCTCTCTCACCAGGCAGGTCACTGGGTGACGGGCGCTGCTCACCATAACACCTCTCATTTACTCTCCCAACCCGTGACGCGCGTGTTGAATATCTGAGGCCCATCTTTATAACCTAACTCACACGATACATATAATGTCCATACATATGTGGTTACTTCACACGACACATAATATCCATACATAGGTGTCTACTGACCCAACTATCAATATACGTATAACATGTATATACCCTTCAGCCCACCTCTGTAGCTTGCCTGTACCATACTATATTTCTCAAGGTGCTTCAGTACATCGACCACCAGTGTTGTCTTGCCCAGGCAACAGCGTGGAACCAGGTAAATAAAGTCATTAAACTGCACAAACACCCGCTTACCCTCGCCAGACGCAGCCACACGACCCATGCTTCACTTATCCCTTGATCTGATTTTTTGCAGCAAAAGAGAGAGAAGATTATTGTGCGTTCCACCCTATCGTGTGGGCGGTGGTGCAAAAGAGGATACAGGTCCAGGAAATGGTGCCTCGATGATCGAGTTACATTACAAGAGAGAGAGATAGAATAATGTTAACAACAACAACTTGGCACCAATACATTTATCATTCAGCAATTTACATAGTACGTGAAATGTTGACAAACTTTCGCAACAGTGACTGCATGACGTAAAAAGTATATAACAAATGAATTCTTTTCAATAAGCAAACTTTACACATTTCAAGTATCTGACGTAGAAAAGTATTACTAACTCGGTGCTTACACATCTAATGTTCACTGTGAATCATCTCTGAACTCACTAATTTGACAAAAGTCTAGTACACAAATGTGCAGGGTGTAGGAGCAGCTTTTCTGGCAAAGTTTACATCTGGTCTGTTCCTCATCAACAAGAAGGGCAAACTCTCACGCGTATCTACAGCCAAGTATTACTCGGACAACATAGGGTCTCTACTAACCGCTGGTAGAAGCACACACACACACACACACACACACACACACAAACACACACACAATATATATATATATATATATATATATATATATATATATATATATATATATATATATATATATATATATATATTCTCACTAAAATTTAATGATACTCTCTCACCCCATCTCTCATTTGCCCTCTTTTTCACCTCCTGCACCTTTCTCTTGACCTTCTGCCTCTTTCTTTTATACATCTCCCACTCATTTGCATTATTTCCCTGCAAAAAAATCGTCCAAATGCCTCTCTCTTCTCTTTCCCTAATAATCTTACTTCTTCATCCCACCACTCACTACCCTTTCTAATCTGCCCACCTCCCACGCTTCTCATGCCACAAGCATCTTTTGCGCAAGCCATCACTGCTTCCCTAAATACATCTCATTCCTCCCCCACTCCCCTTACCTCCTTTGTTATCACCTTTTTCCATTCTGTACTCAGTCTTTCCTAGTACTTCCTCACACAAGTCTCCTTCCCAAGCTCACTTCCTCTCACCATTCTCTTCACCCCAACATTCTCTCTTCTTTTCTGAAAACCTCTACAAATGTTCACCTTCGTCTCCACAAGATAATGATCAGACATCCCTCCTGTTGCACCTCTCAGCACATTAACATCCAAAAGTCTCTCTTTCGCGCGCCTATCAATTAACACGTAATCCAATAACGCTCTCTGGCCATCTCTCCTACTTACATACGTAAGTAGGAGGTAAATAAAGTGCGTAAGACAAGGGAGCAAATGGGAACTTCAGTGAAGGGCGCAAATGGGGAGGTGATAACAAGTAGTGGTGATGTGAAGAGATGGAGTGAGTATTTTGAAGGTTTGTTGAATGTGTTTGATGATAGAAAGGCAGATATAGGGTGTTTTGGTCGAGGTGGTGTGCAAAGTGAGAGGGTTAGGGAAAATGATTTGGTAAACAAAGAAGAGGTAGTAAAAGTTTTGCGGAAGATGAAAGGCGGCAAGGCAGCGGGTTTGGATGGTATTGCAGTGGAATTTATTAAAAAAGGGGGTGACTGTATTGTTGACTGGTTGGTAAGGTTATTTAATGTATGTATGATTCATGGTGAGGTGCCTGATGATTGGCGGAGTGCTTGCAGTGCCATTGTACAAAGGCAAAGGGGATAAGAGTGAGTGCTCAAATTACATAGGTTTAAGTTTGTTGAGTATTCCTGGGAAATCATATGGAAGGGTATTGATTGAGAGGGTGAAGGCATGTACAGAGCATCAGATTGGAGAAGAGCAGTGTGGTTTCAGAAGTGGTAGAGGATGTGTGGATCAGGTGTTTGCTTTGAAGAATGTATGTGAAAAATACTTAGAAAAGCAAATGGATTGTATGTAGCATTTATGGATCTGGAGAAGGAACATGATAGAGCTGATAGAGATGCTCTGTGGAAGGTATTAAGAATATATGGTGTGGGAGGAAAGTCGTTAGAAGCAGTGAAAAGTTTTTTTCGAGGATGTGAGGCATGTGTACGTGTAGGAAGAGAGGAAAGTGATTGGTTCTCAGTAAATGTAGGTTTGCGGTAGGGGTATGTGATGTCTCCATGGTCGTTGAATTTGTCTATGGATGGGGTTGTTAGGGTGGTGAATGCAAGAGTTTTGGAAAGAGGGGCAAGTATGCAGTCTGTTGTGGATGAGAGAGCTTGGGAAGTGAGTCAGTTGTTGTTCGCTGATGATACAGCGCTGGTGGCTGATTCATGTGAGAAACTGCAGAAGCTGGTGACTGAGTTTGGTAAAGTGTGAAAGAAGAAAGTTGAGAGTAAATGTGAATAAGGGCAAGGTTATTAGGTATAGTAGGGTTGAGGGTCAAGTCAATTGGGAGGTAAGTTTGAATGGAGAAAAACTGGAGGAAGTGAAGTGTTTTAGATATCTGGGAGTGGATTTGGAAGCGGATGGAACCATGGAAGCGGAATTGAATCATAGGGTGGGGGAGGGGGCGAAAATTCTGGGAGCCTTGAAGAATGTGTGGAAGTCGGGAACATTATCTCGGAAAGCAAAAATGGCTATGTTTGAAGGAATAGTGGTTCCAACAATGTTGTATGGTTGCGAGGCATGGGCTATGGATAGAGTTGTGCGCAGGAGGGTGGATGTGCTGGAAATGAGATGTTTGAGGACAATGTGTGGTGTGAGGTGGTTTGATCGAGTAAGCAATGTAAGGGTAAGAGAGATATGTGGTAATAAAAAGGGTGTGGTTGAGAGAGCAGAAGAGGGTGTTGTGAAATGGTTTGGTCACATAGAGAGAATGAGTGAGGAAAGATTGACTTGTGAAATGGTTTGGTCACATGGAGAGAATGAGTGAGGAAAGATTGACAAAGAGGATATATGTGTCAGAGGTGGAGGGAACCAGGAGAGTGGGAGACCAAATTGGAGGTGGAAAGATGGAGTGAAAAAGATTTTCAGTGATCGGGGCCTGAACATGCAGGAGGGTGAAAGGCGTGCAAGGAAGAGAGTGAATTGGAACGATGTGGTATACCGGGGTCGACGTGCTGTCAATGGATTGAACCAGGGCATGTGAAGCGTCTGGGGTAAACCATGGAAAGTTCTGTGGGGCCTGGATGTGGAAAGGGAGTTGTGGTTTCGGTGCATTATTACATGACAGCTAGAGACCAAGTGTGAACGAATGGGGTCTTTGTTGTCTTTTCCTAGCGCTACCTCGCACACATGAGGGGGGAGGGGGTTGTTATTCCGTGTGTGGCGAGGTGACGATGGGAATGAATAAAGGCAGACAGTATGAATTACGTACATGTGTATATATGTATATGTCTGTGTATGTATATATATGTATACACTGAGATGTATGGGTATGTATATTTGCGTGTGTGGACGTGTATGTATATACATGTGTATGTGGGTGGGTTGGGCCATTCTTTCGTCTGTTTCTTTGCGCTTCCTCGCTAACGCGGGAGACAGCGACAAAGCAAAATAAATAAATAAATAAATAAATAAATATATATATATATATATATATATATATATATATATATATATATATATATATATATATATATATATATATAGACGATTAAGTTCCCATGTAATGATTACAGTCCGGGGTGGGCTCAGGCTGCTGGGGTGGGTCAGTGGGCGACCAATCTGTTGGTAGCCGCAGCCCACAGGCTCACATAGGCCTTAAAGCATGGGTTGTCTGGTGCACTTGTGGGTACTAGTTCAGGGCACTTCAACTTCTCTACTGTGCACCCATGATTTTTATGATGATTGGAGACAAGGGTGTTACAGAGTCTTGGGACCTGGATGTTTAAGGAGTTCTCTATTTGTCTGTTCGTCTGAGCATTCAGATCCATATAAGAAAGATATCGGTTATTCTGTCTCTTTTACTAAGACCAAGTTTTTTCTTAATATTCAGACTCTGTTTTTGTATGGCAGCCGAAAATGTTTTTATAGCTTCATTTTGTTTTCTTAAACCTGCTGTCAGGCGCCAGAGCAAGCATATGGGTAGTATAACCAATCAGAGAATGGGTGTCGGCAATGTACATCATTGTGACTATTCTGATATTTGCTCCCGATTGTGGAGTGGGGCCAGCGACAGCTCTGAGTGCTCTAAGCTTCTCTCTACGGTGATGGTTAAGTCTAGTTACAACAGCCCCAAGTGCTGCTGCCTCTAAGCCAAGACACCAACACCTTCCTACATAATCAGTATGTGACCCAACAATCCGACCAAATTTCTCCAGTGACAACAACAACTCTTACGTGAGAACCTCTGTTGCGAACATTGGTTTTCGCAGCAGAGATGACAAGTCCTTACTGCGCCTTTCATAATCGAGAATGACGCCACGACTCTTGGATAAGATGGCCTGGCCCCTGACCATCATGCCCAGGGTTCGTGCGATTTTGCCCTTAGGACTGTGGCGTCTTGGTCTGAGGAGTTCACTTCCAATCAATGCCTCACCCCTACTCTTGTGTTATGTAAAATCTCGATCTCTTGGTCAACATTTACAACTGAACTTTCATATATTGTATCTTCTTGTTCTTATCTTTACCCGACATCAGCTTTACCTCCATCTTTCATCTTTCGTTTCTCCATCCCAGTGTTGCTGCCAGCTTCGGTCTTCAACAGAGCCTTTAATCCTGCAGCCATCCATCTCTCGGCCTCCCACACGCCACCATCAACGGCACGAACAGAACACACCCACAGTCTCTATCATCTACTACACATCCTCTACACTGTATAAGCTCGTAAAGTGAACGTTGGTATCATCATATCGTCCAGTACTCGACACCAGCATGAGCTAGAATATGTGAAAACACGTCAATATATATAAAGAAAAGGAGTGAGGCTTTACGCAAAGAAGAATGTCACACTAGAATATCATATGAATGTATGATATATAGTCAAAGTTAACAGGTCTAATATCTGCTGTAAAATGACACTACATAATTCATGCATAAATGTTTGGGTCATCTTTGGTCGTCTGATTATCTCGTTACGTTTTTTAAGATACTGACAAGTCAGGATTCCGTCCAGTAACCACTCAAACATTCTCATCTTTAATCCTATACTCACCATCTTCGTCTCACCACCTTCTTTTTTTTTTTTTGCAGTAAAGGCAATGACTTACACGCGGACATTAATAAGTGTGTAACATAAAATGGCATGATTCATGATGATGTGACGACGCAGCATTATCATAAAATGTCAGTTCAAATACTAGCAATCAAGACCGTCCTGACATGTTGTCTACAAGTGGCCATGTTGATTATGCTGCACGAAGTATGACTGCCATAAACTTAGTGGAGGTGGGACGTGCTGGTTGGTTATACCCTGGTCGGTCACTAGCAACCTCTCAACCTCTCTCTCTCTCTCTCTCTCTCTCTCTCTCTCTCTCTCTCTCTCTCTCTCTCTCTCCCGGAATTTACTCTTGTGATTCTTCATATTAGGTTACAACGGTTTTGCTTCAGGCCATCATGTATTTACGTTCCTCATTTAACCCTTGAAGCACTACGGTACGATCCTTCGCCACGATGGCGCAACCCCCCTGGCCACAGGGGTAAAACTTGGGTACGCTGATCTGACCTTTGACCTAGCCCTTAAAGGGCAAGGTCCACAGCCAAACTAACATACCGAAGAGTCGTGCTCTCGGCTTGTCCGGTTGGATACAAAACATACAAAAAGTTTGGTTAGTGAAAAATACCCATACATGAATGACGGAAGAATTAACAAGCTCGTCTCTATCATACACTGGTGACGTCCTACTAACAAACCCAGTAGTACAGGAGGGGAAAGAGTTTCTAGGTCCAGATAACGAACCAGAGATGATGATGATGAAGGACCAGGGAAAGTCTGCGTCACAATGTCCCTGGAACACGACCATATGAACGGCTCTGGTGGGGTCAATACAGGCTAAATATTACACAATGACACGAGGAGGTTGGAAAGAGAGAAAATCTGCCTCATCGTTCAATACAAAAGGTAACTGTGTGGCTGGTCGAATCTATTCTCGTCCCCTGAACACAACTGCTCACTAATCATCACACCGACCGGGAAGTTCCGGTTAGCCCTCGTGTGGACGGCACTTTATAAAAGCCACGATTTCCTAACCCAGTGCTCGCGTTCACACCTCGCTCACGCGTTAACAATTACCTGTTGATATTTTGGGTCACAGGTCTGACAGTGAAGCTGTAAGAGAGCCACCATCTTAAAAATATCTGTCGAAGCGTGAAAAATTCTTAACTTCTGACAAGATTCTCTCTCTCTCTCTCTCTCTCTCTCTCTCTCTCTCTCTCTCTCTCTCTCTCTCTCTCTCTCTGCTATCATATCACCCAGGGACCCCTTCTCAGGGGGCTCCGGCAGCGTCAAGGATGGGCTGCAATTAGTAGCAGGGAAGGCATGGATTCATTTGAAAGGAGTGCGAGGTGACTTTACTCTGACGATACAGCCTCTCCGATTGTGACTTTTCGAAACCACAGGCAGGCGGAGCCCGGTAACGTCTCTCTCTCTAAATGTGTGTGTGTGAGTGTGTATGTGTGTGTGTGTGTGTGTGTGTGTGTGTGTGTGTGTGTGTGTGTGTGTGTGTAATTATCTACTGTACGGGGAGGGACCATTCCCATTACGCTCTTGGGGTCCCAGCTCTTGAGGATTGTCTAGTATAAGGTTTTAAACTTCTGTACGTTGTGTATATTCATCACGTCTTAAGTCCTTCTGTTCCGTTCATCCGCCATTTCCTCATCTTCTCTCAAGTTTCTCCTCTTCTAACTTCATGTTTTGTCTCTGGTTGTTCGATCCCTGCTTCTTTCAGAGAACCGTGTGCTATGAATGTCATCAAATTGCTTTAAAGTTATTTAAGGTCGTGATCAGGCCACTCCTCACTCTTCTCTCTTCCACGGTGGGCAAATTTAATGCCTCTAGCCTTCCCCTGTAACTCGGCTTTCTTTTTCCCGATACCATCTTTGTTGCCCTCCTCAGCTGAACCTTCTCCAGTAGTTCCTTGTGCATCTGTAAGTGCTGTGACGACATTTGAGAAGCATAATAGTTTTATCCTACTGTAGGATGTGAACAACTTCCTGAATACTTCCTGATCATGGCATATACTTCAACGCTATTCTAATATTCTTAGCAAACAGTGTGTGTCCATCATCCTCCTGATGTGGGACTCTGGAGACTGGCATCGAGAGGATGTCGACTCTCACGTCTCTCTCACACACGTGTTCCTAAAACTTATTTCCAACCACATAATGAGGCTTTCTTGCTCCATGACCTGCCCTCGTTACATGTATCACACCAAATCTGGAGTCTCTTGACCCAACAACTACACTTAGGCATTTTCTCCTGATTATCATTTCTTGCAGGACATTCCAAACCACACTCGTCAGGTTCTGGTCCCCTTCCTTTCCTCCTCTCTCTCTCTCTCTCTCTCTCTCTCTCTCTCTCTCTCTCTCTCTCTCTCTCTCTCTCTCTCTCTCTCTCCCCCCCCCCCCCCGGGGCACTCTGCCTTTTTCCAGCGACATCTTGTACAGTACTTTAAGAGATCTGCCAAGTGTATCTGCACAAATATCCATTGCATCAGGTCAAATCTCACCTGGACCAAGACCCCAGTACGAGTCAAGCGCCTTTATTTTTGTCATGTCTTTTCATATTCCTCATTCCACCTATTTTGGTGTTGGGGCAATAGTGTGTTCCACCAGGAAAACCCTTCTGAACTTGTCATTCACAGTTCCTCACGTATCCTTACACTATCCTCTACAGTTCTTACTTCACAATCCCTTAACTAGATTAACTGCTCTTTAACTGACAATTTACTCCTGACGAATTTATGAAAAAATGCTGTTTTCTCACGTCTTATCCACAATATTCTCTCCAGGGTTTCTTTGTTCCTCCTTTCTTACCCTGCTACACTCGTTCCCTGCTCTCTCATACCTCACAAAAACTGGATGGCTGCGGTTCCGTCTGTGTCTTCGTCAATGCACATATCGAACTTCCTTTACTTTCTGACATCTTCCCCAACCGTCCTTCACTCACTGTAAAGTTCGCAGAACCTTTCCCTACGATGTCCTGGTTCCTGGGCAAGGTTAAAATGATCATTGAGGCGCAAATATCAACCTCCTACTGTGCTAATCTTTCCACTTCAGGTCCCACCTACTTTTCATTTGGGTCCTTCTCTGCTGAACCGTCAACTTCACTACTGTGTACCCGTCATCAACCAGGCCATACACTTCCTGGATGAGCCTATCCCTAATGGTGTATATCATGTATGTTTGAGTGTGCTTTCGTGTCTCATTAACATGAAGTCCATGTCCCATCCCCCTCCAATTAAATTATGACTGCCACATCAGCTGGAAAAACTAGAGGAGGAAGACGTAGGTACTTTTACCTGTGCTTCAGATGTACCCTGCACCAAATTTTCATGACAATTTCGCCCTCGTATATAACAGAGCTAATGACTTTCCTGTATCACAACGCACTGGCTTCAATAATATTACATTTCTTGTACATCATCAAAAGTCAAAACTGGTGAGGTCAACGAAAACTCCCAAAAAAGTTCCCTTTTCTACGCCACACAAAATTCTCTCTCTCTCTCTCTCTCTCTCTCTCTCTCTCTCTCTCTCTCTCTCTCTCTCTCTCTCTCTCTCTCGACAAAATTACAAAATGAGTACAAAATACAGACGGTAAGAGAGAAGGATTACATCACTGCGCTCTGGACAGGAGCAGGGGCAGCCTGTTCCTTTCCCCCTCCAACACGCCAGTTTCACGTACCTGCAACACAAAATGAAAACATAAACAACCCAGCCTTCCACCACCACCATCTACCCTGACAACTTAAAAAATAATTTTTGCTCATGAATTTTCTAAAACAAATTAGATACTCTAACTTTTAATGTAATCACATCAATACAACGAAATTTTGGACATGGGAGACATCTTATATATATATATATATATATATATATATATATATATATATATATATATATATATATATATATATATATAAAGTAGAAAATGTAAACTAGTCTATTCTGCAGCCTACATGATAAAATGCCTATCTACTTTATAATACCACATTATACAAGGAAATAATCTGCATCATATGAAACTGACGTCAGCTGGAGATGCAAATTAGGTGAAATAAATCGTTCTGGTTCACATGATCGATCCTATACGGCATAACACAGCACACGGTACAAGGCTCGCCCTCAAGGTGTATAACAACACTTCGAACGAGGCTGCTCGTTCTTAAGGGCACGAGATGCTCGTGTGGCCTGGTGTCGAGGTGTGGATGGAGGTGGTGCAGTGTGGCAAGTGTTAGGTACACGTTGGGCTGTTGTGCAGCATAGGCTCAGATTTTGTACAGCGTGTGTGGAAGAGCTGTGTGGCCCGGGTGAACCAGCTTCGCAGAAGATGTGGAGCAGTTGTGTTGAACAAGTTAGGTTATTGTGAGGCACAAGTGAAGAAGTCTCGTACCACTTGTGAAAGAAATACAGAGTACAAAATTGCCGACCTTGGCATTGCTGTCAGGGGAATATATATATATATATATATATATATATATATATATATATATATATATATATATATATATATATATATATATATATATATATAAATGTGAATATATATATATTATTATTATTTATTTTTATTATACATTGTCGCTGTCTCCCGCGTTTGCGAGGTAGCGCAAGGAAACAGACGAAAGAAATGGCCCAACCCCCCCCCCATACACATGTATATACATACGTCCACACACGCAAATATACATACCTACACAGCTTTCCATGGTTTACCCCAGACGCTTCACATGCCTTGCTTCAATCCACTGACAGCACGTCAACCCCGGTATACCACATCGCTCCAATTCACTCTATTCCTTGCCCTCCTTTCACCCTCCTGCATGTTCAGGCCCCGATCACACAAAATCTTTTTCACTCCATCTTTCCACCTCCAATTTGGTCTCCCTCTTCTCCTTGTTCCCTCCACCTCCGACACATATATCCTCTTGGTCAATCTTTCCTCACTCATCCTCTCCATGTGCCCAAACCACTTCAAAACACCCTCTTCTGCTCTCTCAACCACGCTCTTTTTATTTCCACACATCTCTCTTACCCTTACGTTACTCACTCGATCAAACCACCTCACACCACACATTGTCCTCAAACATCTCATTTCCAGCACATCCATCCTCCTGCGCACAACTCTATCCATAGCCCACGCCTCGTAACCATACAACATTGTTGGAACCACTATTCCTTCAAACATACCCATTTTTGCTTTCCGAGATAATGTTCTCGACTTCCACACATTCTTCAAGGCCCCCAGGATTTTCGCCCCCTCCCCCACCCTATGATCCACTTCCGCTTCCATGGTTCCATCCGCTGCCAGATCCACTCCCAGATATCTAAAACACTTCACTTCCTCCAGTTTTTCTCCATTCAAACTCGCCTCCCAATTGACTTGACCCTCACCCCTACTGTACCTAATAACCTTGCTCTTATTCACATTTACTCTTAACTTTCTTCTTCCACACACTTTTCCAAACTCAGTCACCAGCTTCTGCAGTTTCTCACATGAATCAGCCACCAGCGCTGTATCATCAGCGAACAACAACTGACTCACTTCCCAAGCTCTCTCATCCCCAACAGACTTCATACTTGCCCCTCTTTCCAAAACTCTTGCATTTACCTCCCTAACAACCCCATCCATAAACAAATTAAACAACCATGGAGACATCACACACCCCTGCCGCAAACCTATATATATATATATTTTTTTATTATTATACTTTGTCGCTGTCTCCCGCGTTTGCGAGGTAGCGCAAGGAAACAGACGAAAGAAATGGCCCAACCGCGCCCCCCATACACATGTATATATATATATACGTCCACACACGCAAATATACATACCTACACAGCTTTCCATGGTTTACCCCAGACGCTTCACATGCCTTAATTCAATCCACTGACAGCACGTCAACCCCGGTATACCACATCGCTCCAATTCACTCTATTCCTTGCCCTCCTTTCACCCTCCTGCATGTTCAGGCCCCGATCACACAAAATCTTTTTCACTCCATCTTTCCACCTCCAATTTGGTCTCCCTCTTCTCCTCGTTCCCTCCACCTCCGACACATATATCCTCTTGGTCAATCTTTCCTCACTCATCCTCTCCATGTGCCCAAACCACTTCAAAACACCCTCTTCTGCTCTCTCAACCACGCTCTTTTTATTTCCACACATCTCTCTTACCCTTACGTTACTCACTCGATCAAACCACCTCACACCACACATTGTCCTCAAACATCTCATTTCCAGCACATCCATCCTCCTGCGCACAACTCTATCCATAGCCCACGCCTCGCAACCATACAACATTGTTGGAACCACTATTCCTTCAAACATACCCATTTTTGCTTTCCGAGATAATGTTCTCGACTTCCACACATTTTTCAAGGCTCCCAGAATTTTCGCCCCCTCCCCCACCCTATGATCCACTTCCGCTTCCATGGTTCCATCCGCTGCCAGATCCACTCCCAGATATCTAAAACACTTCACTTCCTCCAGTTTTTCTCCATTCAAACTCACCTCCCAATTGACTTGACCCTCAACCCTACTGTACCTAATAACCTTGCTCTTATTCACATTTACTCTTAACTTTCTTCTTCCACACACTTTACCAAACTCAGTCACCAGCTTCTGCAGTTTCTCACATGAATCAGCCACCAGCGCTGTATCATCAGCGAACAACAACTGACTCACTTCCCAAGCTCTCTCTTCCCCAACAGACTTCATACTTGCCCCTCTTTCCAAAACTCTTGCATTTACCTCCCTAACAACCCCATCCATAAACAAATTAAACAACCATGGAGACATCACACACCCCTGCCGCAAACCTACATTCACTGAGAACCAATCACTTTCCTCTCTTCCTACACGTACACATGCCTTACATCCTCGATAAAAACTTTTCACTGCTTCTAACAACTTTCCTCCCACACCATATATTCTTAATACCTTCCACAGAGCATCTCTATCAACTCTATCATATGCCTTCTCCAGATCCATAAATGCTACATACAAATCCATTTGCTTTTCTAAGTATTTCTCACATACATTCTTCAAAGCAAACACCTGATCCACACATCCTCTACCACTTCTGAAACCGCACTGCTCTTCCCCAATCTGATGCTCTGTACATGCCTTCACCCTCTCAATCAATACCCTCCCATATAATTTACCAGGAATACTCAACAAACTTATACCTCTGTAATTTGAGCACTCACTCTTATCCCCTTTGCCTTTGTACAATGGCACTATGCACGCATTCCGCCAATCCTCAGGCACCTCACCATGAGTCATACATACATTAAATAACCTTACCAACCAGTCAACAATACAGTCACCCCCTTTTTTAATAAATTCCACTGCAATACCATCCAAACCTGCTGCCTTGCCGGCTTTCATCTTCCGCAAAGCTTTCACTACCTCTTCTCTGTTTACCAAATCATTTTCCTTAACCCTCTCACTTTGCACACCACCTCGACCAAAACACCCTATATCTGCCACTCTATCATCAAACACATTCAACAAACCTTCAAAATACTCACTCCATCTCCTTCTCACATCACCACTACTTGTTATCACCTCCCCATTTGCGCCCTTCACTGAAGTTCCCATTTGCTCCCTTGTCTTACGCACTTTATTTACCTCCTTCCAGAACATCTTTTTATTCTCCCTAAAATTTAATGATACTCTCTCACCCCAACTCTCATTTGCCCTTTTTTTCACCTCTTGCACCTTTCTCTTGACCTCCTGTCTCTTTCTTTTATACATCTCCCACTCAATTGCATTTTTTCCCTGCAAAAATCGTCCAAATGCCTCTCTCTTCTCTTTCACTAATACTCTTACTTCTTCATCCCACCACTCACTACCCTTTCTAATCAACCCACCTCCCACTCTTCTCATGCCACAAGCATCTTTTGCGCAATCCATCACTGATTCCCTAAATACATCCCATTCCTCCCCCACTCCCCTTACTTCCATTGTTCTCACCTTTTTCCATTCTGTACTCAGTCTCTCCTGGTACTTCCTCACACAAGTCTCCTTCCCAAGCTCACTTACTTATATATATATATATATATATATATATATATATATATATATATATATATATATATATATATATATATATATATATATATATCATGCTTCTATATCATTATACTTTGTCGCTGTCTCCAGCGTTAGCGACGTAGTGCCAGGAAACAGACGAAAGAGTGGCCCAATCCACTCACATACTCGACGCTGTGGCATCATTTCCCAGCAACAACACGACCCGGCTACACACACACACACACACACACGCACACACACACACACACACACACACACACACACACACATACACACACACAAACACACGGGACAAAGTGTACTGCCATTCACTGGGTGTTCAACAGGTATACAGGTCACAAAACAAGACTCGTGTCAGAAACGCTTTGAGCACGACGGTACGACCCTCCTGCCTGATTTTTTTTTTGTAAAGGTCAAACCATCATAGCCAAGGGTCGTGCTTCCGTCGTGTTCCAGTGCTTGATGCTTACGATGTGTCCTCCTGTACACTGAGAAATGTACGTGCCAATCAAACCACCAGTCACCCTGCGTACGGCAGAGGCTGGACTGCTTCAATGGAATAGGGATATAAATATGGTCCCAGCGCCTCCTTGTCCGCACCCTCTTCCCTCGAAAACTATACCTGCACCAGAATGGCACAGACCACGAGGGAGAGAGAGAGAGAGAGAGAGAGAGAGAGAGAGAGAGAGAGAGAGAGAGAGAGAGAGAGAGAGAGAGAGACTCGCTCAAACACAAAGCCACTGTTCCCCTGATAAGTCAATCTGTTTGAGGCCGCGGCCCTCAGACTTAAGTGTCTTCCACAACATGACTGATAAGGTATACATTTGGTAAGACAAATGCCCTGTAAGTCTCTCTATCTCTCGCTTATTTCTGCTGTTCACCATACCAGCGGGGTATTTCAAAAATTTAGGCACCTAATTTTTTTGTTTTCTATGTTAGCTAGGACGGCACGGCATGGGCAACTGAATATATATATATATATATATATATATATATATATATATATATATATATATATATATATATATATATATATATATATATATTTCTTTTCAACTATTCGCCATTTCCCGCGTTAGCGAGGTAGCATTAAGAACAGAGGACTGGGCCTTTGAGGGAATACCCTCACCTGGCCCAATTCTCTGTTCCTTCTTTTGGAAAATTAAAAAAAAAAAAAAACGAGAGGGGAGGATTTCCAGCCCCCCGCTCCCTCCCCTTTTAGTCGCCTTCTACGACACGCAGGGAATACGTGGGAAGTATTCTTAATCCCCTATCCCCAGGGATAATACATATATATATATATATATATATATATATATATATATATATATATATATATATATATATATATATATATATAATAACAAGAATGTAAGCCAAGTACAGGTTCTATTATCATCAGCCCCAGGGGAAGGATGAACAGCTAAGTAAGATGTGGACCGGGTGCCACGGCCAGGATTTGGACTCTCTCACTGACCCTCGTAGCAAGCAGACGTTTCTCAAACCGGCTCCGTCTTTCTCGGTTGACCCTCACTCTGCGTTAGGCCTGACGCACTTGCGCTCCCCTTGATTTCGTCACCATTACCCTCCATCACGGCATAAATGGCTCGTGTGATTTCTTCAAACTGACGACTTTTTCCTGCTGGCGTAGGTCTATGTCGGGTGTATCTACGCTACAATTAGGCAAACTTTACTTCCATGGTGGACGTCAAAGTCTGAGACTGAAAGCGAAAATCACAGCAAAAGTAAACTCCTGCGACGAGGAAAGTCAGAGTGAAAAGAACATCAAATTACTAGAGGTTTTCGCTCAAGTGAACTTACTGGGTAGATATGACTCACCAAACCTGCCAAGTTGGACGCACATCATGCTCCAACCGTAATAGCAAGAAAATATATATATATATATATATATATATATATATATATATGATCCCTGGGGATAGGGGAGAAAGAATACTTCCCACGTATTTCCTGCGTGTCGTGAAAGGCGACTAAAAGTGGAAGAAGCAGGGGGCTGGAAATCCTCCTTTCCAGTTTTTACTTTTCCAAAAGAAAGAACACCAAAGGGGGCCAAATGAAGATTTTTCCCTCTTAGGTTCAGTCCTCTGTTCTTAATGTTAACTCGCTAACGCGGGAAATACCGAATATGTAGGGAAAAACTGAACCACAGCAATCTATCTCCCTGCTCCCTTGCTGCAAGTGTTATGCTCACACCACAAATACATGCGACAAACCTTCTGATTATAACATCTGCTTACTACGCTCAAGAACCACAAAGAGAGAGAAATGCCATGAGCATTACCAGATGATACCTTCACTGCATAGCAGATCAACTCAGACACAGCAAGGCAATGTCATCTCAGGAAAATTGCAATAATCGCCAGGCGAGGAACTGAACCCAAGTAAGATCCGGCCCAACTTGTCCTTCTTACAGGTCACAAAACACACCAGGCTCGAAAACGTGCTCCCTGAATTCGTGCGATAACCACTAAAGACTAATTCAGTAGTATGTGCCTTAACGGAAGGCCCATGGTTCAATGCTTACTAGAGGTAGAACAACACTACAACTCCCGAGGCTTGCCACAGTGTGCCACCAAGCATCCAGTACACAAGGCTCTGACCGTAACAGCCAGCACCATGTGTGCAGGGTGGAGGCAAACAGATCCAGCGGACTCCCTGGACCAGAACGTTGAGGTATCTGGCACCCACCCAAAACGACTCTCAACTCTGCGCGGACAGTTACCCACCGTCTCCCACCCCACTGGCTCATGACACAGACGCCATCGAGGATGTCCAAAAACACATAAATAATCCCAGGTTCCCCTCTGTATGGGAACACCGCCAACCAACCCCAAACCCAACCGCCTCAGAAGAAACCCCTGACGCCTTACCTCGAGAGACGATGCACGACCACTCAACCCTACAATAACTGAAGAGGAATTTGCTCCTCAGCCTCTCTCCAGTGAGGCAGCACTAACCCATACATCGGTCAGAAACCTACGTGTAAACACAAGCAAGAAGAAATTCTTTTCAACCCATATTACTCGGTAATGAAAAAAGTTCAACATAACGTGCAACACTGGACGTACAGATGCCTTGCCCTTATAAAGGAATACATTATCGTAAAACCTGATATTGTCAGGATAAACAGCCAGGGTGAGTGTTCTAAACCACACACACCAATCAAAATCCCGGGATCAGATACAAGCGAGTGTGGCCATAGTTCTCGGACATTTTCTAAATAAAAATAAGGACTTCAGTGGGCCCAGTTACTACCGTTGCGACCAACATCCCCACACGGCGGGGGTGTCTCATGTTACCAGATAATTAAACGATCTTTATGTTGAGGAACCAGCCCGTATCATCGCTGATTTTAACGCTACACATACAAACCTTGGACATTCGACCACATACACCACTGGCAGAAATATACCAAAACTAATAAAATGTTTCGGCGCTCAAAACCTGGGGTCAAACTCGTCAACCTGTACAGGTCACTCAGCCCTGATCACATCAGATATAATTCTTACCAATGGTAAAACCTACCAAAATATCCACATCAGACGAGGTGACTCACGAGCTGCGATCATATTCCCATGATGTGATATATATTAACCACTCTAATCGTCCATTCCGGGAAACGGCGCTTAGCTGCCCAGAAAGCTAAGGGAAACCTCTCTCGAAGGGAAGCACACTAGTGAAATTGGTAAGGCTCTATATATGTGGTATGAAACCATTGGAAAGGCACAATCAGCTTCAGTCCTTATCAAAAGATACATCATCATACATACCCTCCCACGACTTAAATAACAAAAACTAACTTAGTTTCAACAACAGACAACACTAACTCCTACGGCTGGACACAAGCTCTATGCCAACAATGTAAAGATCTCCAGCTTATCTTAAGGAAAAAAAATCAATCGACACGGGAAGATTACGGTCAACTCCCAGGCACAGAAATACAATAACACGAACGCATTCTGGCCAGGAGTCAGACGCTTGCAATGTAATGCCGGAGGTAACACCAAATATTTGAAAGTCAACAATAACAAATGTGATGATGATCAAGGTACGGCAACAGAGTTCATGAACACATAGAACACAGCGTTCAAGAATACGCCTGAAGAGAGAATATACTATAGTCATGATCACGAAAAAGAAGTGTTACTGGCCAACTTCGAACACCAGACCATACGTACACTCAGCTCTGTAACAACTACTTCTCAAAGGCAACAGACATTCTGGAACTTCGTACAGCCATTCAGAGAACCAAGAAAAAGTGTAACAGATGAGAGGCAAATCATCCTGCTACCTCCAAAATGACTTCGATACATTCTCAACATGTACAACGTTAAGCTAAGCACATGATACTTTCCCCGAAGGTTCAGAGGCCAGAGAAGCAAACAAATCTGAAATGATGTAATTTTTTTCCCGAGCACAAGCTGGAGAACTCTGTTAAACCTGTGATACAAAATATATATATATATATATATATATATATATATATATATATATATATATATATATATATATATATATATATATTTTTTCACACACACATACATATATACCCTTGCACACAATTCACACTGTCTGCCTTTATTCATTCCATCGCCACCTCGCCACACATGGAATACCATCCCCCTCCCCCTCATGTGTGCGAGTTAGCACTAGGAAAAGACAACAAAGGCCCCATTCGTTCACACTCAGTCTCTAGCTGTCATGCAATAATGCCCGAAACCACAGCTCCCTTTCCACATCCAGGATCCACACAACTTTCCGTGGTTTACCCCAGACGTTTCACATGCCCTGATTCAATCCACTGACAGCACGTCAACCCCGGTATACCACATCGATCCAATTCACTCTATTCCTTGCCCTCCTTTCACCCCCCTGCATGTTCAGGCCCCGATCACACAAAATCTTTTTCACTCCATCTTTCCACCTCCAATTTGGTCTCCCACTTCTCCTCGTTCCCTCCACCTCCGACACATACATCCTCTTGGTCAATCTTTCCTCACTGATCCTCTCCATGTGCCCAAACCATTTCAAAACACCCTCTTCTGCTCTCTCAACCACGCTCTTTTTATTTCCACACATCTCTCTTACCCTTACATTAATTACTCGATCAAACCACCTCACACCACACATTGTCCTCAAACATCTCATTTCCAGCACATCTACCCCCCTGCGCACAACTCTATCCATAGCCCACGCCTCGCAACCATACAACATTGTTGGAACCACTATTCCTTCAAACATACCCATTTTTGCTTTCCGAGATAATGTTCTCGACTTCCACACATTCTTCAAGGCTCCCAGGATTTTCGCCCCCTCCCCCACCCTCTTCTGCTCTCTCAACCACGCTCTTTTTATTTCCACACATCTCTCTTACCCTTACATTACTTACTCGATCAAACCACCTCACACCACACATTGTCCTCAAACATCTCATTTCCAGCACATCCACCCCCCTGCGCACAACTCTATCCATAGCCCACGCCTCGCAACCATACAACATTGTTGGAACCACTATTCCTTCAAACATACCCATTTTTGCTTTCCGAGATAATGTTCTCGACTTCCACACATTCTTCAAGGCTCCCAGGATTTTCGCCCCCTCCCCCACCCTATGATTCACTTCCGCTTCCATGGTTCCATCCGCTGCCAGATCCACTCCCAGATATCTAAAACACTTTACTTCCTCCAGTTTTTCTCCATTCAAACTTACCTCCCAATTGACTTGACCCTCAACCCAACTGTACCTAATAACCTTGCTCTTATTCACATCTACTCTTAACTT
>NC_092244.1:21355568-21360568 GCF_036320965.1 Panulirus ornatus | reverse complement strand
CGTATTCCCTGCGTGTCGTAGAAGGCGACTAAAAGGGGAGGGAGCGGGTGGCTGGAAATCCTCCCCTTTCTTGTTTTTTTTAATTTTCCAAAAGAAGCAACAGAGAAGGGGGTCAGGTGAGGATATTCCCTCTAAGGCCCAGTTCTCTGTTCTTAACGCTACCTCGCTAACGCGGGAAATGGCAAATAGTATAAAAAAAAAAAAAAAAAAAAATAATAATAATAATAATAATAATAATAATAATAATAATAATAAAATAATTATCATTATTATTATTATCATAATATTATTATTAATATTATTATTATTTTTATTATTATTATTATTATTATTATTATTATTATTATTATTATTATTATTATCCCTGGGGATAGGAGAGAAAGAATACTTCCCACGTATTCCCTGCGTGTCGTAAAAGGCGACTAAAATGGGAGGGAGCGGGGGGCTGGAAATCCTCCCCCACAGTTTTTAATTTTCCAAAGGAAGGAACAGAAAAGGGGGCCAAGTGAGGATATTCCCTCTAAAGCTCGGTCCTCTGTTCTTAACGCTACCTCGCTAACGTGGGAAATGGCGAATATGCAAGAAAAAATAATAATTTTTTTTTTCAAACTATTCGCCATTTCCCGCATTAGCGAGGTAGCGTTAAGAACAGAGGACTGGGCCTTTCAGGGAATATCCTCACCTGGCCCCCTTCTCTGTTCCTTCTTTTGAAAAAAAAAATAGTAATAATAATAATAACAACATCTATACTATTGGTGTCTGATCACAGAAAAAAAAGGTGATGAAGTGCAGCAGGAAGCCAGCTGTAAGTGTTTGTGGTGGAATCATGAACACCAGCTGGCTACAACGTTCTCAACACTTCCACACACCAGCTTTGTGTGTGTGTGTGTGTGTGTGTGTCTAAGTACCGGTTTGTACTACATGAGGAGGGAGTTTTACACTCACTCCCGGGGCCCCATCTATTGAACATTTTCTAGTCATACAACCTTTTAAGCAAACATACATAGACAGAACATGAATAAAGTGTGTTCTGTGTGTGTGTGTGTGTGTGTGTGTGTGTGTGTGTGTGTGTGTGTGTGTGTGTGTGTGTGTGTATGAACCAAATTTCTAAAATCATGCAATACGAGAAGTGGCCCGGCCTAGCCCGGCCCCCTTCACTGGCAAGTACCTGGTGAAGTCTTTGGGGGTCTTCAACTCCCTCAGCTCGGGCTGTTGGATCGGATCGTTGTTCAACCAAGCTGTTGCCTGTTGGATATCATGTCAGGTACGCGGAACATGCTCATAATAAAGGTCATGTTACAAAACTCAGGAATATTAAAATCTGTAACAGAGTTTCTTTTCAAAGCGTCAGACTCTGTAATTTGCTGCAATTTTGTTAATTGGCAATTTCTCCCATGCCACCCTAACCCGACCCCACCTCATCTCACCACCTTAAGAACATTCTAATTTATCAATTCATGAAAAAAGAATTTATATCAGTGCGTCCAAGTGAAAGCGTCTGAGACTTCAGGAAAATGCAGTCACTCTGGTCAAATGCTTAATATAGTAGTGTATGATGCAGCATTTCACCATGGAAAACTCAGGGACACGAGGAATACGGTATATTACCATCTCCAGGTCAACAACCAGGGAGTATTCTTCGAAGCAGAGAGGTCATACAGGAAAATCTGTTGGCTATAAAAACAGTAATCCTTTATTGAACTGCTTCTTTATCATTTTTTATGCAACATCACTTGCATACAGTCAAGTTGATCACTACGGTCTCTATAACAATGAATAACCACGTCTCTCTCTCTCTCTCTCTCTCTCTCTCTCTCTCTCTCTCTCTCTCTCTCTCTCTCTCTCTCTCTCTCTCGTAGATATGAATAACCAATAAGAAACGTCTCATCCGCACTTTCCGTCCTTTAACCCCAGCAACACCAGGGTACTACCTTTCTAAGCACTACGGTACGGCTGGGCCTCTGACCTAACTCTTATGGTTCGGGATCGAAGGCCACACCACCTTACCCGAGGTTTGCACCGTCGTGCTCAAGGTTCATATGGTCGTGCTCAAGGTTCCCATATCGTACTGACGGGTGACAACGTCGTGCTCGAGGTTAATATGGTCGTACTGACGGGTGACAACGTCGTGCTCGAGGTTAATATGGTCGTATTGACGGGTGACAACGTCGTGCTCGAGGTTAATATGGTCGTATTGACGGGTCACAACGTCGTGCCCGAGGTTAATATGGTCGTACTGACGGGTCACAACGTCGTGCTTAAGGTTCATAAGGTCGTACTGACGGGGTCACATCGTGGTGCTTCATGTTCATAATGTCGTATCACGGGGATTCAACTTGAGCCACCTCGCGAGCCCAACCCCAGGCCAGAGAACGCAACCATCCTGCCTGCGGCATCCCACACACACACACACACACACACACACACACACACACACACACACGTCACAATGGCCACAATAACGTGTGGGTGAGCAGATCCTAGCCGGGTGTAGCGTGACGTAAGCAAGGGCGACGGGGCGGGGCGGGAGGGTGGCCACAGCCCTGGGTGCTAGAGGATGAAACAATAATGTCACCTCCATGCATAATGGACGAGGGTGAGTGGCGGGCCGCGCCCTCTGCTCTCTCATCACCTACAGGGAATTTACGCAGCCTAACCAACTCTCAATAACCTTACTCAGTCCTCTCTAACCCACACAGCCAACCCTCTACCAACCCCAGCCCTCTACAACCCACCCTACCCTCTATAACCAACCCCAGCCCTCTACAACCCACCCTACCCTCTATAACCAACCCCAGCCCTCTACAACCCACCCCAGCCTTCTATAAACGTCCTCCACCCCTCAGAGATACTTACAGCTAACGTTCTCATACTGGTCCAACCAGGACTAGAACGTGGCTTGAGCACTGGACAGGTAGCTAGGCAGACACACTGACTCATCCAGGAAGAATCCACGATGATATCCAAGGAATCTCCAAGGACTCTGGGGTTTACACTGACTGACATCTAAACCATCTGAGGCTGACAATCGTGTCTGTCTGGCAGAAGCGGGAGACCAAATCCTCATTCACCACACGTTAAACCAATCTTTACTTGCTGCTTATAATATCTACTTAAGAGCTCGCACAAACAGTCTTTAGACAACGCACTGGTAAACACCTCATGGTGGCTCATCATACTTTATTTTTTGAACCAGTCACATTCATAATTCTTATATTCATCTATATTTTCTCTATACAAAAACCAAATTAAAATGTCATTAAACTATTTTCACTATCCTTCTCTTTTATTCAACTCCTTTATGGCTTTCCCGAGCACGAGAGGTATTCCCAGGGAAAAGACTGAGAGGCGGGCCGCTCTGTGGTATGGCTCAAGGGACGGAAGGTGAGGAACATGGGAGACCAGGGAACAAGACGACCAAAAGAACAAGTAAGGCAAGGAACATGAAGACCAAGATACAGATATCATGGAACTGGAAGGCCAGTAACAGGGTGACCAAGGAAATGGAAGGTTAGTAACAGGGTGACAAGGAACTGGAAAGTCAGTAACAGGGTGACCAAAGAACTGGAAGGCCAGTAACAAGGAGAATACGGGAACTGGAAGGTCAGTAACAAGGAGAATACGGGAACTGGAAGGTCAGTAACAAGGAGAATAAGGGAACTGGAAGGTCAGTAACAGGAAGACCAAGGATCTGGAAGGCCAATGAGACTGAGACCAAGGAGCTGGAGGAATAAGGGAACTGGAAGGCCAGTAACAGGGAGATCAAGAAACAGGAAGGCCGGTAACAAGGAGACCTAAGAACTGGAAGGCCAGTAACAGGGAGAGTAAGGGAACTGGAAAGCCAGTAACAGGGAGAATAAGGGATCTGGAAGGCCAGTAACAGGGTGACCAAGGAAATGGAAGGTTAGTAACAGGGTGACAAGGAACTGGAAAGTCAGTAACAGGGTGACAAGGAACTGGAAAGTCAGTAACAGGGTGACCAAGGAACTGGAAGGCCAGTAACAAGGAGAATACGGGAACTGGAAGGTCAGTAACAAGGAGAATAAGGGAACTGGAAGGTCAGTAACAGGAAGACCAAGGATCTGGAAGGCCAATGAGACTGAGACCAAGGAGCTGGAGGAATAAGGGAACTTGAAGGCCAGTAACAGGGAGATCAAGGAACAGGAAGGCCGGTAACAAGGAGACCTAAGAACTGGAAGGCCAGTAACAGGGAGAGTAAGGGAACTGGAAAGCCAGTAACAGGGAGAATAAGGGATCTGGAAGGCCAGTAACAGGGTGACCAAGGAACTGGAAGGCCACTGACAGGGAGATCAAAGAAGCTGGAGGGCCTGTGACAGGGAAACCAACATACTGAAAGACCAACAACGAGGTGATTAAGGGATTGAAGTCAATACCGATGAAACCAAGTTATTGGACATCGAATAACAAGGATAGTAAGGAGCAAGAACAATAAAGACAGTGGTCACTACGAGGGAGGCTAAAAACAAAGCTGCTGATGGTTGGGAACGCTGGATCTCCTACTAGCAAGCCCTCTGCACCCCTGCTGACGGCGGATTACCTAGGGAAACTGGGGATCATGAAGTGTGTGTACGTAAAAAACTTAGGGGAAGAACAAAGAGCCCCGGCGGCCGCTGGGAGATGGTATGGGGAGACGCACAATGGGAGGAATGGGGATAAGGGTCGTTACAGAGGTGGTGAAGTAGGATATACGGAAGATTGTGGTGAGGGAATATCATGCCAGCTCCAACTTAGGGGCAGAAAGGAAAGGCGGGAGAAAATACTGGAGGAGGGATGAACATATAGACAGGAACCAAAACTGAGTACAGGCTTACGGGGCGGACTTACGGGAATGACTGTAAAGTAGACCCATCACTGGCAGTGAACTATATAACAACCATTTTGCAGCTTACTTTCCAACATTGAACATGACAAATATGAAAATGAAATGAGAGGAACAAAATCTTGAAGTTGCATCATTGCAGACATACGTACAAGTACTT
>NC_092244.1:21158068-21350568 GCF_036320965.1 Panulirus ornatus | reverse complement strand
CAAGTCTTTTTCTCCTCAGGCGGGGGCCCCGTCTCTGGTCAATAGCCCCGGCCACATTCAATCCATCATCGCGGAATTCTCTACCGTCTCCTCCACCTACATATATCACAACCCTGTCAGTCCTGTATCATCCTGCCTCTCCGCTTCGGTGTCTGGCACGTGCCAACGTGGGAGTCCCTCCCTCCCTCCCTCTCTCGCTCTACAGGTGCTTCCGGGGACGTCAACTTCTCCAAACCCATGAGCACATATTGTACGCCTCTTGAACACCACGGCACAACACTTCAGCAAGATGGCACGACATGAGCAAGGCGGTACGACCCTAATATATACATATATTAACTCCAACTCCAGTACCACGAGAAATATCACTGAATCTTCTATTATTAAATACACAAAGAATTATAACCTTAATATTAGTGAAGGTCTATACAAATTGGATAACTTAATTGTTCACCTTCTCGTCCACATAATATGTTAATGATACGCTCGTTGTCTGTCTTGGACAATCACAAGTTTACCAAATAGCGTCCTAGCTACGTCTCTTCTTTGTGTATCAAGTGACTTATATTTCGCTCTTGTGTCTCCCCTGATGATGTAATTATTACACGAACGAGCACTTGGGAACTTATCGTGTTTCATTTTCCCCGTGGACTCATAGGAAAATATATATATATATATATATATATATATATATATATATATATATATATATATATATATATATATATTTCTTTTTTTCTTTCAAACTATTCGCCATTTCCCGCGTCAGCGAGGTAGCGTTAAGAACAGAGAACTGGGCCTTTGAAGGAATATCCTCACCTGGCCCCCTTCTCTGTTCCTTCTTTTGGAAAATTAAAAAAAAATAGTGTATTTAATATATCTAATATATATATATTTTTTTTTTTTTTTTTTTTTTTTTTTTTTTTTTTTTTATACTTTGTCGCTGTCTCCCGCGTTTGCGAGGTAGCGGAAGGAAACAGACGAAAGAAATGGCCCAACCCCCCCCATACACATGTACATACACACGTCCACACACACAAATATACATACCTACACAGCTTTCCATGGTTTACCCCGGACGCTTCACATGCCCTGATTCAATCCACTGACAGCACGTCAACCCCTGTATACCACATCGCTCCAATTCACTCTATTCCTTGCCATCCTTTCACCCTCCTGCATGTTCAGGCCCCGATCACACAAAATCTTTTTCACTCCATCTTTCCACCTCCAATTTGGTCTCCCTCTTCTCCTCGTTCCCTCCACCTCCGACACATATATCCTCTTGGTCAATCTTTCCTCACTCATTCTCTCCATGTGCCCAAACCATTTTAAAACACCCTCTTCTGCTCTCTCAACCACGCTCTTTTTATTTCCACACATCTCTCTTACCCTTACGTTACTTACTCGATCAAACCACCTCACACCACACATTGTCCTCAAACATCTCATTTCCAGCACATCCATCCTCCTGCGCACAACTCTATCCATAGCCCACGCCTCGCAACCATACAACATTGTTGGAACTACTATTCCTTCAAACATACCCATTTTTGCTTTCCGGGATAATGTTCTCGACTTCCACACATTTTTCAAGGCTCCCAAAATTTTCGCCCCCTCCCCCACCCTATGATCCACTTCCGCTTCCATGGTTCCATCCGCTGACAGATCCACTCCCAGATATCTAAAACACTTCACTTCCTCCAGTTTTTCACCATTCAAACTCACCTCCCAATTGACTTGACCCTCAACCCTACTGTACCTAATAACCTTGCTCTTATTCACATTTACTCTTAACTTTCTTCTTCCACACACTTTACCAAACTCCGTCACCAGCTTCTGCAGTTTCTCACATGAATCCGCCACCAGCGCTGTATCATCAGCGAACAACAACTGACTCACTTCCCAAGCTCTCTCATCCCCAACAGACTTCATACTTGCCCCTCTTTCCAAGACTCTTGCATTTACCTCCCTAACAACCCCATCCATAAACAAATTAAACAACCATGGAGACATCACACACCCCTGCCGCAAACCTACATTCACTGAGAACCAATCACTTTCCTCTCTTCCTACACGTACACATGCCTTACATCCTCGATAAAAACTTTTCACTGCTTCTAACAACTTGCCTCCCACACCATATGTTCTTAATACCTTCCACAGAGCATCTCTATCAACTCTATCATATGCCTTCTCCAGATCCATAAATGCTACATACAAATCCATTTGCTTTTCTAAGTATTTCTCACATACATTCTTCAAAGCAAACACCTGATCCACACATCCTCTACCACTTCTGAAACCACACTGCTCTTCCCCAATCTGATGCTCTGTACATGCCTTCACCCTTTCAATCAATACCCTCCCATATAATTTACCAGGAATACTCAACAAACTTATACCTCTGTAATTTGAGCACTCACTCTTATCCCCTTTGCCTTTGTACAATGGCACTATGCACGCATTCCGCCAATCCTCAGGCACCTCACCATGAGTCATACATACATTAAATAACCTTACCAACCAGTCAACAATACAGTCACCCCCTTTTTTTAATAAATTCCACTGCAATACCATCCAAACCTGCTGCCTTGCCGGCTTTCATCTTCCGCAAAGCTTTTACTACCTCTTCTCTGTTTACCAAATCATTTTCCCTAACCCTCTCACTTTGCACACCACCTCGACCCAAACACCCTATATCTGCTACTCTGTCATCAGACACATTCAACAAACCTTCAAAATACTCATTCCATCTCCTTCTCACATCACCACTACTTGTTATCACCTCCCCATTTACGCCCTTCACTGAAGTTCCCATTTGCTCCCTTGTCTTACGCACCCTATTTACCTCCTTCCAGAACATCTTTTTATTCTCCCTAAAATTTACTGATAGTCTCTCACCCCAACTCTCATTTGCCCTTTTTTTCACCTCTTGCACCTTTCTCTTGACCTCCTGTCTCTTTCTTTTATACTTCTCCCACTCAATTGCATTTTTTCCCTGCAAAAATCGTCCAAATGCCTCTCTCTTCTCTTTCACTAATATATATATATATATATATATATATATATATATATATATATATATATATACATATATATATATATATATATACATATATATATATATATATATATATATATATATATATATATATATATATATATATATATATATATTGGAAAGGATAACAATTTTGCACGTGATCAAGATATTCCTATGAGTCCCCGAGGAAAATGAAACACGATAAGTTCCCAAGTGCACAAGTGAACAATCACACACACACACACACACACACACACACACACACACACACACACACACACACACATATATATATATATATATATATATATATATTTTTTTTTTTTTTTTTTTTTTTGCTTTGTCGCTGTCTCCCGCGTTTGCGAGGTAGCGCAAGGAAACAGACGAAAGAAATGGCCCAACCCACCCCCATACACATGCCTTGATTCAATCCACTGACAGCACGTCAACCCCGGTATACCACATCGCTCCAATTAACTCTATTCTTTGCCCTCCTTTCAACCTCCTGCATGTTCAGGCCCCGATCACACAAAATCTTTTTCACTCCATCTTTCCACCTCCAATTTGGCCTCCCTCTTCTCCTCGTTCCCTCCACCTCCGACACATATATCCTCTTGGTCAATCTTTCCTCACTCATTCTCTCCATGTGACCAAACCATTTCAAAACACCCTCTTCTGCTCTCTCAACCACGCTCTTTTTATTTCCACACATCTCTCTTACCCTTACGTTACTTACTCGATCAAACCACCTCACACCACACATTGTCCTCAAACATCTCATTTCCAGCACATCCATCCTCCTGCGCACAACTCTATCCATAGTCCACGCCTCGCAACCATACAACATTGTTGGAACCACTATTCCTTCAAACATACCCATTTTTGCTTTCCGAGATAATGTTCTCGACTTCCACACATTCTTCAAGGCTCCCAGAATTTTCGCCCCCTCCCCCACCCTATGATCCACTTCCGCTTCCATGGTTCCATCCGCTGCCAGATCCACTCCCAGATATCTAAAACACTTCACTTCCTCCAGTTTTTCTCCATTCAAACTCACCTCCCAATTGAATTGACCCTCAACCCTACTGTACCTAATAACCTTGCTCTTATTCACATTTACTCTTAACTTTCTTCTTTCACACACTTTACCAAACTCAGTCACCAGCTTCTGCAGTTTCTCACATGAATCAGCCACCAGCGCTGTATCATCAGCGAACAACAACTGACTCACTTCCCAAGCTCTCTCATCCCCAACAGACTTCATACTTGCCCCTCTTTCCAAATCTCTTGCATTCACCTCCCTAACAACCCCATCCATAAACAAATTAAACAACCATGGAGACATCACACACCCCTGCCGCAAACCTACATTCACTGAGAACCAATCACTTTCCTCTCTTCCTACACGTACACATGCCTTACATCCTCGATAAAAACTTTTCACTGCTTCTAACAACTTTCCTCCCACACCATATATTCTTAATACCTTCCACAGAGCATCTCTATCAACTCTATCATATGCCTTCTCCAGATCCATAAATGCTACATACAAATCCATTTGCTTTTCTAAGTATTTCTCACATACATTCTTCAAAGCAAACACCTGATCCACACATCCTCTACCACTTCTGAAACCACACTGCTCTTCCCCAATCTCATGCTCTGTACATGCCTTCACCCTCTCAATCAATACCCTCCCATATAATTTGCCAGGAATACTCAACAAATTTATACCTCTGTAATTTGAGCACTCACTCTTATCCCCTTTGCCTTTGTACAATGGCACTATGCACGCATTCCGCCAATCCTCAGGCACCTCACCATGAGTCATACATACATTAAATAACCTTACCAACCAGTCAACAATACAGTCACCCCCTTTTTTAATAAATTCCACTGCAATACCATCCAAACCTGCTGCCTTGCCGGCTTTCATCTTCCGCAAAGCTTTTACTACCTCTTCTCTGTTTACCAACTCATTTTCCCTATATATATATATATATATATATATATATATATATATATATATATATATATATATATATATATATATATATATATATATATATATCTTGTATTAACTTTCTAAAATGGGAAACAGAAGAAGGAGTCACGCGGGGAGTGATCATCCTCCTCGAAGGCTCAGAGTGGGGTGCCTAAATGTGTGTGGATGTAACCAAGATGTGAAAAAAGGAGAGATAGGTAGTATGTTTGAGGAAAGGAACCTGGATGTTTTGGCTCTGAGTGAAACGAAGCTCAAGGGTAAAGGGGAAGAGTGGTTTGGAAATGTCTGGGGAGTGAAGTCAGGGGTTAGTGAGAGGACAAGAGCAAGGGAAGGAGTAGCAATACTCCTGAAACAGGAGTTGTGGGAGTATGTGATAGAATGTAAGAAAGTAAATTCTCGATTAATATGGGTAAAAGTGAAAGTTGATGGAGAGAGGTGGGTGATTATTGGTGCATATGCACCTGGGCATGAGAAGAAAGATCATGAGAGGCAAGTGTTTTGGGAGCAGCTAAATGAGTGTGTTAGCGGTTTTGATGCACGAGACCGGGTTATAGTGATGGGTGATTTGAATGCAAAGGTGAGTAATGTGGCAGTTGAGGGAATAATTGGTATGCATGGGGTGTTCAGTGTTGTAAATGGAAATGGTGAAGAGCTTGTAGATTTATGTGCTGAAAAAGGACTGATGATTGGGAATACCTGGTTTAAAAAGCGAGATATACATAAGTATACTTATGTAAGTAGGAGAGATGGCCAGAGAGCGTTATTGGATTACGTGTTAATTGACAGGCGTGCGAAAGAGAGACTTTTGGATGTTAATGTGCTGAGAGGTGCAACTGGAGGGATGTCTGATCATTATCTTGTGGAGGCTAAGGTGAAGATTTGTATGGGTTTTCAGAAAAGAGGAGTGAATGTTGGGGTGAAGAAGGTGGTGAGAGTAAGTGAGCTTGGGAAGGAGACCTGTGTGGGGAAGTACCAGGAGAGACTGTGTACAGAATGGAAAAAGGTGAGAACAATGGAAGTAAGGGGAGTGGGGGAGGAATGGGATGTATTTAGGGAATCAGTGATGGATTGCGCAAAAGATGCTTGTGGCATGAGAAGAGTGGGAGGTGGGCTGTTTAGAAAGGGTAGTGAGTGGTGGGATGAAGAAATAAGAGTATTAGTGAAAGAGAAGAGAGAGGCATTTGGACGATTTTTGCAGGGAAAAAATGCAATTGAGTGGGAGAAGTATAAAAGAAAGAGACAGGAGGTCAAGAGAAAGGTGCAAGAGGTGAAAAAAAGGGCAAATGAGAGTTGGGGTGAGAGACTATCAGTAAATTTTAGGGAGAATAAAAAGATGTTCTGGAAGGAGGTAAATAGGGTGCGTAAGACAAGGGAGCAAATGGGAACTTCAGTGAAGGGCGTAAATGGGGAGGTGATAACAAGTAGCGGTGATGTGAGAAGGAGATGGAATGAGTATTTTGAAGGTTTGTTGAATGTGTCTGATGACAGAGTGGCAGATATAGGGTGTTTTGGTCGAGGTGGTGTGCAAAGTGAGAGGGTTAGGGAAAATGATTTGGTAAACAGAGAAGAGGTAGTAAAAGCTTTGCGGAAGATGAAAGCCGGCAAGGCAGCAGGTTTGGATGGTATTGCAGTGGAATTTATTAAAAAAGGGGGTGACTGTATTGTTGACTGGTTGGTAAGGTTATTTAATGTATGTATGACTCATGGTGAGGTGCCTGAGGATTGGCGGAATGCGTGCATAGTGCCATTGTACAAAGGCAAAGGGGATAAGAGTGAGTGCTCAAATTACAGAGGTATAAGTTTGTTGAGTATTCCTGGTAAATTATATGGGAGGGTATTGATTGAGAGGGTGAAGGCATGTACAGAGCATCAGATTGGGGAAGAACAGTGCGGTTTCAGAAGTGGTAGAGGATGTGTGGATCAGGTGTTTGCTTTGAAGAATGTATGTGAGAAATACTTAGAAAAGCAAATGGATTTGTATGTAGCATTTATGGATCTGGAGAAGGCATATGATAGAGTTGATAGAGATGCTCTGTGGAAGGTATTAAGAATATATGGTGTGGGAGGCAAGTTGTTAGAAGCAGTGAAAAGTTTTTATCGAGGATGTAAGGCATGTGTACGTGTAGGAAGAGAGGAAAGTGATTGGTTCTCAGTGAATGTAGGTTTGCGGCAGGGGTGTGTGATGTCTCCATGGTTGTTTAATTTGTTTATGGATGGGGTTGTAAGGGAGGTAAATGCAAGAGTCCTGGAAAGAGGGGCAAGTATGAAGTCTGTTGGGGATGAGAGAGCTTGGGAAGTGAGTCAGTTGTTGTTCGCTGATGATACAGCGCTGGTGGCTGATTCATGTGAGAAACTGCAGAAGCTGGTGACTGAGTTTGGTAAAGTGTGTGGAAGAAGAAAGTTGAGAGTAAATGTGAATAAGAGCAAGGTTATTAGGTACAGTAGGGGTGAGGGTCAAGTCAATTGGGAGGTGAGTTTGAATGGAGAAAAACTGGAGGAAGTGAAGTGTTTTAGATATCTGGGAGTGGATCTGTCAGCGGATGGAACCATGGAAGCGGAAGTGGATCATAGGGTGGGGGAGGGGGCGAAAATTTTGGGAGCCTTGAAAAATGTGTGGAAGTCGAGAACATTATCTCGGAAAGCAAAAATGGGTATGTTTGAGGGAATAGTGGTTCCAACAATGTTGTATGGTTGCGAGGCGTGGGCTATGGATAGAGTTGTGCGCAGGAGGATGGATGTGCTGGAAATGAGATGTTTGAGGACAATGTGTGGTGTGAGGTGGTTTGATCGAGTAAGTAACGTAAGGGTAAGAGAGATGTGTGGAAATAAAAAGAGCGTGGTTGAGAGAGCAGAAGAGGGTGTTTTGAAATGGTTTGGGCACATGGAGAGAATGAGTGAGGAGAGATTGACCAAGAGGATATATGTGTCGGAGGTGGAGGGAACGAGGAGAAGAGGGAGACCAAATTGGAGGTGGAAAGACGGAGTGAAAAAGATTTTGTGTGATCGGGGCCTGAACATGCAGGAGGGTGAAAGGAGGGCAAGAAATAGAGTGAATTGGAGTCATGTGGTATACAGGGGTTGACGTGCTGTCAGTGGATTGAAGCAAGGCATGTGAAGCGTCTGGGGTAAACCATGGAAAGCTGTGTAGGTATGTATATTTGCGTGTGTGGACGTGTGTATGTGCATGTGTGTGGGGGGGGGGGGTTGGGCCATTTCTTTCGTCTGTTTCCTTGCGCTACCTCGCAAACGCGGGAGACAGCGACAAAGTATAAAAAAAAAAAAAAAAAAATATATATATATATATATATATATATATATAGATCTTTGAAGTGTAAACCTATACGGGTCAGGTTAGGTCGTCCTCGAGGCAAGATAAGGCAATACGTACACGAGGCCTCAAAAGAAAGAGAGAAATATGGAGTTTAAACATTCTTTGGCTTCTTTTTCACCAAAATCTGTTAAAAACAATTAAAAATACGGTGTACTTTTCTCCTCCAGACTCGGCACCAGATCCCGGGGAAATTCTTCCCTCGTCCCGCCAGACAAACGACGTCAATCCTAGACAAGAAAGTTGAATTTAAAAAGCTTAAATAATCCTGGTCGCGTCCACTGGCGGTGGGCTGTGAGGAGCCGTGCATGGCTAATGACCGGCCATGGTAAAGTGAGCATTTGTGGGTGGCATGCTGGCTGGGGTGTATTAGTGGGTTTTGCAGGGGTAGCGGGTCAGCTGCCTTGTGGGCGGGCAATGGGCCAGCTGGATGGCTGTGGGTGGAGACTATATGGGATAACTGGGAGGCTGTGAAGGGTTCTTAATGGGAGGAGGAACAGTAAGCGTTTCCGAGATACAGTCGTTTTGGGAAGGTCAGTGAGTGGGTAGAAGGCTGGAGAACAGATGACTGACTGACTGACTGGTGGTTGGAGAGACGGTGATGGGCGAGGGTCATTGGGCGGCCCATCACCGGTTGGTTAACTGGCTGATACGTGACTGGATGGGTGGCTTACGAGTACGGTTGGTCGGAGGGCGAGTATGGGGGGTGTGGATGAGTAAACTCTGGAAAGGCAGGTGGGCGGGGGGGGGGGGGGGGGGGGGGGGAAGGGAAGCAAGAGGGAGGAGAGCAGTGGGTAGACAGCATGAGGGTGGACGAGAAGCAAAAGGGATTTGGATGGAGGGGGCCTACTCGAGGATGAGTGATTACAAGGTGGAAAAGTGGAGTGTGGTGGAGTTAATGTGAGAGGGAGGGAAGAAGAGAGTGGGGCGATGGGTGGAATAAAGTGGCTCGTCGGGTGGAGTGGTGGGAGGGGAAGAGGTAGTTGCTGGAACGGGATGTTGGATGGAAAGAGGCAGGGTTGAAGTAACGTGGCAAGTGAAAAGGGCAAACAGGAGCAAGCTGGCGAATAAAACGGGATAGAAAGTGGAGCAAGGTGGTGGGTGGAGCAGGGAGGAGGGTGGAGTTAGATGCCAGGAGGAGCAACGTTGTGAGGGGAGTGGGCTGAGTAGGAAGACAGAATGGGTCAGGTGGTGGAGCAGGAACAAACACAGTGTTGACACAAGAACCCTTTACACACACACACACACACACACACACACACACACACACACGACAGTGAGCAAGGAGGAATTAAGGAACAGTCAAAGATTAGCCTCAGTTTCCTGTTCACAGTGGCTGAGAAAACGAAACACATCCCCACAACGCACGTGACACTGCCATCATGCTCAGCTAAACACACCACAACACCTGCATATATTGTCATATCTTCCAACAACGAAGCAGCAAAAACCATCACAAACTTCATATTTACCTCCAGAAATGAATTTAAATCATAGATCAAGAACACAGACGCTTTACCAAGTAACTCACGGACGGATTTTTGACTGTCCTGTTTGAAGACTTGACAGAAACACCTTATGAGCCACAACCTGTGCCGTAAGGCGTGTATTCTGACTTACAAACTGTACCTTTATATCAAAGACTGGCTTACAACACATGAACTGATATAATATCATAAAACGTCATATGCCGATCGTCTACAACAAAATCTTAAATTTACATCTTATCCTCCACACATCACCACATGTGAAGCCACACGGGAATCATCAAAACATTTGTAAAACATGGAATCTCTCCTGGACACTCATGAAAACTCAGTCCCAAGTATTAACTTGAAGACTTCTGGTCAATATACCGACCATGGAAATGGTTAAGGAACAACATACAACACAGGTGGTAAGAACCTCCCTGGTGGAAGTAGTACAGAAGAACTGAGTCAGGAAATGGAAGTGTGTAGACTGCGAGAAGAGTTCACCTCAAGCAGACACGTCATCCAGTCATCAAGGCAGCGTGACAGATGGGACTGGATTTTCATACATACCTCGGGGCCACGTACCGTCACCGTCCTACAACACTGTACCCAGATCACAACCTTGCAGGAGAGACAAGTGATGATGAGATACCACCACACTCCGGTATGTGGCATCACGAGATATATATCGCAATCTTAAACGTCCACAGTGGTCAGATATACACAGTGACCAACCTGTGCACTCCCGGAGTGGGGAAAACACCACAAAAATATCAAGAAAGCTGGACAACAGGACCCTAAACATGCCTCAGACAAGTAACAGTGGGAAATATATCACAAAAATTGCGATCCGAATGAAAGGGAAGTTCTCTTTACAGCAGACATTCAAATGTTGCAGACTTTCCAAAGCCCGAGCTAACCCGATCAATAGGAAGGTATTGATATTCAAGTAATATTCAAGAAGCGACTAATGCTACATTTCAAATACACAAACTCAAGGAGATAGAAAAACAGATCTGAGAGACAGTACTGACAGAACAAAAACAGTTAGACTGTCAACTGCTACCTCTGACATCCAAGGTTTACGATATGTACACACACAAAAGATTACACCTTAAACATCCGGGGTCGGAAACTCTTCACCACCACACAATGCACAGTCGAGATGTTTAGGAGTGAACCTAACCAGCCATGTTGTGGTGTGGGCATGCGGGCTGCGGCTACCAACACCATGGTCGCCCAACGACCTAAACCAGCGACTGGGGCCCAGCCCAGACTAGCGGTAGAATACCCCCCGAATATTTCAACAATGGAACGGGCAATAATGGAAGAACAAGGGGCCACGACTGAAAGACAAAAGGGCCAGCATTATAGAACGGAGCCAGTTTTAAAGAACAAAATCCAGTATTGATGAAACCAACATCCAGAACTAAGAGAACAGACAGTTAAAGAACAGAGAGCCACTAATGATAGAAAATATCCAGCAATGATAGAGAGACAGTACTGAAAGAACAAACAACCAACATTGATAGAAAAGAGACAGTATTGAAAGAACAAAGAGCCAGTGTTGACAGAAACAGGGACAGTGCTGAAAGAACAAAGTAAATATTGATAATACACAGGGAGTCTTGATGGAGCACACACTGTCCATAGGAGGGAGACAGTACAAACATAAAGTGACAGCACAGACATAAACTGGCAGCAGTGACAGAACAAAGTGACAGTACTGACAGAATAAAGCGACAGTACAGAAGTGACAAAGTGACAGTACAGACATAATAAACTGACAGTACTGGCAGAATGGAGTGACAATCCTGGCATAACAAAAGACACAGAACTTAGAAAAAAAAAAGCCATTAAAGCCGACACTGACAGAACAAAGAGCCAGTAGAAATTAGCACAAAACTAATATTGACAGAACAAAGGGCCGGTACTGATGGACAGAGACAGAGACGGACACAACGGTTTATTGTGAAGAATTACATGGCTGCGTATTAATACAATGAGCACAGGTTTACATGTCAGAAACTCTGGACCTAGAATGCCCCAAAAACATCGATACAAAGTAAAAGTAAAACAAAGTAGAACAAAGATCCGGTACTTAGAAAATAACAATATTGATAAAACAGAGACGTTACTGATACGACACAGAGTAATAACACATCAAAAGGACAATATGATCGAACAAAAGACAGTAGCAAGAGAACTAAGAGCAATAAATGATAAAACAAATAAAGGATAAAACAAACAAACGATAAAACAATGACAGTAGTGATAATAACAGAGAGGAGTGATCAAACGATAACACAGTAATGATAGAAAAGCCAATAACAGAGAGGAGTGTGCAAACGATAACACAGTAATGATAGAAAAGCCAATAACAGAGAGGAGTGATCAAACGATAACACAGTAATGATAGAAAAGCCAATAACAGAGAGGAGTGTTCAAACGATAACACAGTAATGATAGAAAAGCCAATCGTGACAGAAGAAAGAAACAGTGCAGTAAGATCAGGGACAGTCTTGACAGAAACGAGACAGTTCTGACACAACAAACAGACACACAGTAGTTAAAGACAAAACCAACAAATGGTACGGCCAGAACAGAGACAGCAATGGCAAAAATAAATCCATGTTGATGGAACACAATAATGCTTCTGTTCATACACAAAGTTCAAATCCAGACCCTCAAGTGCCACGGGCCCACTACGACCCGAGGAAGGCACATCAACATGAAGGCACGGAGCATCACCCGAGGATTTACGAACACCAAAACCTACATAGATAAGCGGTCCGAGCGATTCCTTCGTGCAAAATGATCCCACGCGGGGTATATAACCACGTATACTGTTCCACAACTAGACACTGACAGTATCTCCATACTGAAGACTATGCTGGTGGCTGAAACGAGGCGCTGTATGGAGCTGGGTGTTTGGTGGTGGGTGGGGCAGGAACAGGTCAATGGAAGGGTAAGATGGTGGAGAGAGGAGTGTGGGGGGTGGTGATGGTGGAAGAGGGGTCCTGGGTGGAGATGCGTCGACCCGAGGGTGAGAAGGCCAGTAATGAAGATGACCAGAATATCGATGATGAGTCCATTGTAATTACCAGAGGCTAGAGGGGGGAGTTTTCCCATCACCAGATGAGGGGAGGGAGAGCAGAAATAGGACTCTGGGAGAACTGTTCACCTGGCTTGAGCTTGGGGCGGGTCACCAGGAAGCAGGGTTACATGGCCAGTATGATAACCTGCGGGGAACTGTGACAAAACACTGTGCAGACAATGGCGGGCGACCTGCCATTGGAGAAAAGCATCGCCCCAGGGGTCCAGTAGCGTTCCTGGACCATTCCACATAACCCTTCCAAGCTGCCAACGTTTTCTGAACATTTACAAACATTATCGATGTAAAGAATATGCACAGGTTACGTGGGTTATCAAAATTAAGCAAATATCCTCTAAATGTAGCCACATCATGTGTTATGCAGGCATCCAGGACCCAACCACCCTAGCACGAGGACATCCCAGCAACAACATTTATTCAAGGAGTGGCTGAGGTAATCGCCCACCTAAAATATTTGCTCAGTGTGATGAAGATGAGGAAGGGTTGCCCATCAACAGTGCTGGATGGTGAAGGAGCCGAGGGGCTCGCCTTCAATTTATGTCCCCCCTGAGACAGTCGGGTGTACATGGGGGTCCTCACTATGTTTTTGATGGCTGCCATAAGACTCACTTATCTACAAGTCGCACAGAGGACAAGCACTGCATCATTAAAATACGAATCTTGAATGGCTGAAGAATCGAGGTTTGTACCTACTTGGGAACGTCCGGTGACACACTACTGGAAGTGCTAAGTGCGACTAAAATCTTTAGTCGAATCTTAGCTGACCTCTAATGTGGAGTCTAGAATGTGTAAGGGATTGCCTTCACAGCCAAATACTGGTCGACGATGTTTTTAATACAAGGAACACAATGGCTAGTTATGGGAAAAAAAGAAATCCAGATAAGGAGGAACGTCCATGGAAGTGTCTCAATGGCATAAGGCCCACACAAACACAAAGTTCAACATCAATGTAGTAACTGGGGAGGAGGAGTCATTTAGCTCTTGATCATCTTCCTAATGCCAACTGAACACTGAAGCGGATCCAACATCTCCTACTTGCTCCTGGAAGATGATCAACTTGTGTGCGTCTCGTGGTAGACGCTAACGGCTGCAGGGTTTTACGGCGGCTCAGGTTAAGCAATCATGCGTCGCTGCTCTTCCATATGAATGAGTGAACTAGGAAATCCTTGGCAACCGATGCAGTCACTCCACCTCTCTTACAGGGCTGCAGCCAAGCTGAAAGGCGAAGTGTCAGGCGGTGCCTGTGGCTGAAGTGGGAGATGCTGAAAGTCGCGGGTGATCCTTGATATAAATGTTGATGCTTCCATCACCGTCGCAGAGGGGCAGTAATTCTAACGTGGAGCGCAAAATGGAAGCAACAAACGTGAATACCAGGCAACGTCCCTGTCCATCAACACCTTCTAATGATTCACTATAATCACCTGCGTCATTTTCTGGATTCACAGTTAGAGTCAAACTTTTAATTAATTTCTAATTTTCTTCTCGTAAAGTTGACAGAGCTGTAACAGATACTGCTTGCAGCAAAGCGTCATTCTCGATGTGTTGAAGAATCTGCACTGTGAAATACTGAGAAAGCCTAGCTGTGTGGTGTCCCTGCATACATTACACTGATCAACGGCCAAAATGTTTCAGACCTGACAGTAGCTTATCTCTACTAAGCGCGCTGAGCACCAATATGACAAACTTGAAGACTGGCTCTAGTTTTGAAGATAAGGGGCGGGTTCCAGCACGTACGATTTGCATTGCTTTTGACGTTGTTTGGCTTTGATCACCCAGGTAAACCATCACTCTACCTGCTGTTTATCATTTCCTTCAGTGGAGTCGGCTTGTATACACGTGTGCTGCTCGCTTCCTAAAGTCTTTCGTACCCCGACGTTTCTTTTTGTGTCGTGCTCTTAGCATGCATTTTGTTTCGTGTCACTAAGTCTGTATTCGAGTTTGGAGCTGCCTTTAATATAACAATCAGAGTGCAGCAATCAGAGTGCAAGCCCAATTCTTTTCACAAACACAATAGAATACAATACCTGCTGCTTCATGCTGGTTGCCTGTCATTCTGTTGTTGCCCGAAGAGCCATGTATGACTGACTGTTAAATGATTTCTATGCTGAGTTTTAATAAGGATGCCCTGTAAGTGCGGGAACACTACAGATAACTTTTGGTATGTGTGTGTGGGGGGAGATGACATTTGCATCAAAGGCGCATGCCATAACCCCTACCGTTGGGAAAGCTTACGTTCTTTCCCTTGGCAGTAAGGTTGGCGACGACGAAAAGAGTAGGGCCCCACACATATGCTGCAATACTGGGTGAATCGCAAAAGCGACAGATGCTTTTTGACGTGCTCGTGGTATGGAAGGAGCCGACAGATCACGCCAGTGGCTGTTACTTGGCATGGTGCCTCCATCCAGTAAGGTATTTCCAAGCAGAAAAAGTGGTCTGTACGCAATCCACATATACCATCCGCTATGCTCCTGGTACTCCACGGTGAAGGAGTTTCCTGCTGGAAGCTCTAAGACTCATTTTCCCCGGAATAGGACGACCAACACATTGATGTAATTTGTGAAGAATGTGAGCCATCAACATCATGAGATGGGTGATATCGCAACTAACGTGTCTGCTGAACCACATAGGATCACGAAGAATGAATCAAGCGACCACGTCAGCGATCTGATATGTCGGAGAGTAAGGTAGAGCTGTTGGTCTCGAGACTGCAAAAGTGGGATCTCACTGATGAAAATGTGGGTGTTCTTGTTTCGCGCCCGCCAGAAACATTTCGCTCCATTATTTACGATGGAAGATAACCTCGCGGCCTACGACGATAAAGTTGGTTTCGCGAAAACCCTCAGTATTAATCATAACCGTGAGGATTGAGGGCAATTCACAGGTTCGACAAAGTTGAGTCTAAAAGCTGTTCTACTGCATGATGGCAACATGGTGTCGTCAATTCCAGATGATCATGCAGTCCACCAGAGGGAATCGTGTCTTCCACTTGATAAACCACAACGAATACGAATGACAGCTTTGTGGCGACTTGAGGTCCGATGCTATCTGGCTTGGACTGCAGCAGGGATAAGCGAAGGTTTCCTGTTTCCTATGTGAATGGGACAGTCGAGCAGGGACTGGGACAGAGAGACTAGGCTTCCCGACAGTCGCTGGAACCAGGAACAAAGACCGTACAGCACCCACGTGCCCCTGGTGGAATCAGCAAGATTTTGCTCTCACCTCTGCACATCACACTGGGCCTCATGAAGAACTTCGTGATGGCTATGGATAACATGGCTCAGCGTTCAGGTACTTTGGTGGTAAGTTCCCATGGCTCAAAGAGGCGAAAATCAGTCTTTTCGTCGGTCCACTGATCCGAGAGCTCTTCAGAGACGAGCAGTTCGATAGCATCCTCAGCGACGAGAAGACAGCGTGGAATGCCTCCAGGCTGACAGCGACCAACTTTCCAGGAAATATCACATATGAATATTACAAGGGTCACGTGGAAAGCCTATTGTCATCCTATCAGACAAGTGCCTGCAATGTGTCTGTAATGATACATTTCCTCCACTTTCATCCGGATTCTTTTCTGGATAACCGAGGCGCAGTCAGCGAGAAGCACGTTTCCATCAAGACATGTCAGCGTTAGAGATACAGTACTATGGCAAAGGACGGTCAGTAATGTTAGAGGACTATTGCTGTACGGTAAGAACAGATGCTACAGGACTTGTATGCAAGCGACAGGAGAAGAGGCATCGCGCTTAATCTTTGAGAGCTAGCGACTGTACCCAGTATCACTAATGTAAAACGTACATTGGATACAGCAGCCAATGAGCGTTTTCATGGTCACAAAATCCATAAAGGGAAACACAATTCATCTCCGAAACCCGAAGTAAGTCAAAATTTGTTCATCAATTTAGGAACCAATTACTTGGATTATTTTCAAACCAGAGAGAGAGAGAGCACTCAAGTGCCAACTTTTCCCCACGTTGTCTCCCGGCAGTCTGACTTGTAGACGTCCTATCCTCGACATACGACACTGGAGCTGAGATGCTAATCAGTACAGAGTGCAAGTCTATACAATCACAGGTGATGTGGTGTACGGCGTATACCACAGCGGTATACATTATACGCTGTTCAGGAAAAACCTGTTCTTGAAGGCATTACAAATGCCACTAAACTGGCTAAGGAAGACATAAATTAAAAGTCTTTAGAACTGAAGTAACAAGTGAATAATGTTGTCCGGTCTGTGTCTGTGTACCGTGTGGACATCCATATCACAAGCTCATCTACATGTATTTACAGCCTACCCCAGCGTAACAGGTTCACCACGACCATCTCATGCTTCTCATCTTCTTCCCTGGACTGAGAAGTTAAAACAAGACAGCTTCATAATCATCCTTGGCAGATATAATCACAATGAATAAACAAATCTTATCAGTCTTCAGACCAGTAGTGTAAACAACTGGAAACAACTGTTAACACTGACGCTGTAGCTATGCTAAGTGGCACAGACAAGTTAGATACACAATAATTTACATATGTGCAATCTTAGAGGGTACAAGGATCCCTCTCTTAATTCGAGAATAGATCCTTGCTGGCACGAGAGGCATGGAAGAGCAATATATCGAAAATTGGGGAAACAACCACAGACATCAGAGGCCTAAAACACTGTCGAAAGCCATTAAAGACTGCTCAGTGAAGAAAGTTTAAACATCTCCAAGATGTGTCAAACCAGCTAGAATGTTATGGCTACCATGGCCGACGGACCGCGGCCTCAAACAGTCTAACTGAGCAAATAAGCAGCCAGACAGGTGGGTCCCTGATGGACGTACGAAGGTAAAAGACTCAAAAACCAGAGTGAGGTTTAGTTATGGTACACATTCAAGAATATAAGTCTCGAAATCCCGTCTTAAGTGAGCGGAGTCAACGCTCGGTTAAACTTAAAAACGGAACTGCATCTTAACGCCAGCACCAGTCCACGCTCGAGCCTGTGGTAGTTCGTGGGTCAGACAGATGGTCCTGGCCAACTACTCGACCACGAGGCGGTAATCGTGGCGGTAACAACTACCTCGAGTCTAGGCCACCGGCCGACTGGCAGGGATCGTTCCGGACGCAAGTCATCCAAGTTAAAGGGCACCCTTGACGGAGCAGGACCGACCACACTAACATCAATATTCTACGCCTGATTTTGTCATCAAGGATTCTTGCTTAAAGTGCACTGACATGCTAATTCCTGATCCCTAGTTTTCTTAGGTACACTAGAGATTTGATATATATATATATATATATATATATATATATATATATATATATATATATATATATATATATATATATATATATATATTTCTTTTACTATTTATATTTATTATACTTTGTCGCTGTCTCCCGCGTTAGAGAGGTAGCGCAACGAAACAGACGAGGAATGGCCCAACCCACCCACATACACATGTATATATGTGTAAAACACCCACACACGCACATATACATACACATACATTTCAATGTATATATATATATACATGCACAGACATATACATATACACACATGTAAATATCCATACTTGCTGCCTTCATCCATTCGGTCACCACCCCGCCACACAAAATACATCTCTCTCTCTCTCTCTCTCTCTCTCTCTCTCTCTCTCTCTCTCTCTCTCTCTCTCTCTCTCTCTCCCCCAGCGAGGCAGCGCCAGTAACAAACAACAAAGGCCACATTCGTTCACACTCAGAGTCTGTCATGTGTAATGCACCGAAACCACAGCTCCATTTCCACATCAGGCCCCACAAAACTTTCCATGGTTTACCCCAGACACTGCACATGCCTGGTTCAATCCACTGACAGCACGTCGACCCCGGTATACCACATCGTTCCAATTCTCTTTATTCCTTGCACGCCTTTCACCCTCCTGTATGTTCAGGTTCCGATCACTCAAAATCTTTTTCACTTCATCCTTCCACCTCCAATTTGGTTTCTCACTTCTCCTTCTTCCCTACAGCTCTGACACATATATCCTCTGTCAATCTTTTCTCAGGCATTCTCTCCATGTGTCCAAACCATTTCAACACACCCTCTTCTGCTCTCTCAACCACACATTTTTTTATTACCAAACATCTCTCTTACCCATTCATTTTACTTACACTTCACACCACATATTGTCCTCAAACATCTCATTTCCAACACATCCACCCTCCTCCGTTTCACAACCATATAACATTGTTGGAACCACTATCCTTCAAGCATACCCATTTTTGCTCTCCGAGATAACGTTCTCGCAATCCACACATTCTTCAACGCTAACACAACCCACACTCCCTTCCCCCACCCCGTGAATCACTTCCGCTTCCATGGTTCGATCCACAACAGACTGCATACTTGCTCCTCTCTCCAAAACTCTTGCATTCACCTCCCTAACAACCCCATCCATAAACAAATTAAACAACCATGGAGACATCAGGCACCCCTGCCGCAAACCGAAATTCACTGGGAACCAATCACATTCCTCTCTTCCTACTCGTACACATGCCTTACATTCTTGGTAAAAACTTTTCACTCACCATATACTCTTAAAATCTTCCACAAAGCATCTCTATTTACCCTATCATATGCTTTCTCCAGATCAATAAATGCTACTTACAAATCCGTCTGTTCTTCAAAGTATTTCTCGGATACATTCTTCAAAGCAGACATCTGATCCACACATCCTCTACCACTTCTGAAACCACACTGCTCTTCCCCAATCTGGTGCTCTGTACAAAGCCTTTACCCTCTCAATCAATACCCTCCCATACAATTCCCCAGGAATACTCAACAAACTTATGCCTCTGTAATTTGAACACTCAACTTTATCCCCTTTGTCTCTGTACAATGGCACTATGCATGCATTCCACCAATCCTCAGGCACTTAACCATGATCCATACATACATTGAATATCCTTACCAACCAATGAACAACACAGTCAACCCTCTTCTTTAATAAATTCCGCTGCAATATCTTTCAAACCCACCGCCTTGCCGGCTTTCACCTTCCGCAAAGCTTGCACTACCTCTTCTCTGTTTACTAAACCATTCTCCCTGACCCTCTCACGTCGCAAACCACCCCGACCTAAAACACCCTACATCTGCCACACTGTCATCAAACACATTCAACAAATCTTCAAAATACTCATTCTATCTCCTCACTTCATCACTACTTATTATTACCTCCCAATTAGCCGCCTTCAACGATGTTCCCATGTGTTCTCTTGTCTTACGCACTTTATTTACCTCCTTCTAAAGTATCTTTTTATTCTCCCAAAAATCTAATGATACTCTCTCATCCCAAGTCTCGTTTGCCCTCTTTTCACCTCTTGCATACACACACACACACACACACACACACACACACACACACACATATATATATATATATATATATATATATATATATATATATATATATATATATATATATATATATTTTTTTTTTTTTTTTTTTTTTTATACTTTGTCGCTGTCTCCCGCGTTTGCGAGGTAGCGCAAGGAAACAGACGAAAGAAATGGCCCAACCCCCCCCCCCATACACATGTACATACACACGTCCACACACGCAAATATACATACCTACACAGCCTTCCATGGTTCACCCCAGACGCTTCACATGCCTTGCTTCAATCCACTGACAGCACGTCAACCCCTGTATACCACATGACTCCAATTCACTCTATTTCTTGCCCTCCTTTCACCCTCCTGCATGTTCAGGCCCCGATCACACAAAATCCTTTTCACTCCATCTTTCCACCTCCAATTTGGTCTCCCTCTTCTCCTCGTTCCCTCACCTCCGACACATATATCCTCTTGGTCAATCTCTCCTCACTCATTCTCTCCATGTGCCCAAACCATTTCAAAACACCCTCTTCTGCTCTCTCAACCACGCTCTTTTTATTTCCACACATCTCTCTTACCCTTACGTTACTTACTCGATCAAACCACCTCACACCACACATTGTCCTCAAACATCTCATTTCCAGCACATCCATCCTCCTGCGCACATCTCTATCCATAGCCCACGCCTCGCAACCATACAACATTGTTGGAACCACTATTCCCTCAAACATACCCATTTTTGCTTTCCGAGATAATGTTCTCGACTTCCACACATTTTTCAAGGCTCCCAAAATTTTCGCCCCCTCCCCCACCCTATGATCCACTTCCGCTTCCATGGTTCCATCCGCTGACAGATCCACTCCCAGATATCTAAAACACTTCACTTCCTCCAGTTTTTCTCCATTCAAACTCACCTCCCAATTGACTTGACCCTCACCCCTACTGTACCTAATAACCTTGCTCTTATTCACATTTACTCTCAACTTTCTTCTTCCACACACTTTACCAAACTCAGTCACCAGCTTCTGCAGTTTCTCACATGAATCAGCCACCAGCGCTGTATCATCAGCGAACAACAACTGACTCACTTCCCAAGCTCTCTCATCCCCAACAGACTTCATACTTGCCCCTCTTTCCAGGACTCTTGCATTTACCTCCCTTACAACCCCATCCATAAACAAATTAAACAACCATGGAGACATCACACACCCCTGCCGCAAACCTACATTCACTGAGAACCAATCACTTTCCTCTCTTCCTACACGTACACATGCCTTACATCCTCGATATATATATATATATATATATATATATATATATATATATATATATATATATATATATATATATATATATATATATATTTATTCCTTTGAGTTCACGGGGAAAATGAAACACAGTAAGTTCCCAAGTGCACTTTCGTGTAATATTCACATTATCAGGGGAGATACAAGGAAAAATATACAGTCAGTTGATATACAACGAAGAGACGTAGCTAGGACGCCATTTGGTAAACAAGTGATTGTCCGAGACAGACAACGAGCGTATCATAAACATATTAAGTGGACAAGAGGGTGATTTGTTTACATATCTTATCAACAATCATGTTATCCAATTTGTATAGACCTTCATTAATATTAAGGTTATAATTCTTTGTGTATTCTATAATAGAAGATTCAATGATATTTCTCGTGGTACTGAGTTAGAGTCATTCACTGAGAAGGCTTTACTCCAGTCAATACAATGATCATAGTTTTTAATGTGATCAAACACGGCATTTGATTCTTGTCCTGTTCTCATAATATATTCATGTTGCTTAAGTCTAACAGAAAGATCCTTACCAGTCTGCCCAACATAAAACTTATCACAATTTCTACATGGCACTTTATAGATGCATCCAGGAGAATTTTCTGGAGAGTTCCTGATTAAAATATTGTTTATAGTATTATTGTTGCTGAAGGCAACACTTACATGAAAGGATTTAAGCAACATGGGAAGTAAAGTAGGATTTAAGCAACATGGGAAGTACAGTAAAATTATCATCAAAAGGGAGAACTTAAAGATCTTGGTGTCAATGGGAGGTCTGGGTTCAACTCTATAAAATGATTTCTTTGCTAACTTAAGGGATTTATCAATGAAAGATCTAAGGTACTTTAACTTAGATACAATAGAATATATCTTCTCAATCTCATAATCAATATACTGAATGGTGATAATTTAACTCTGTCATGTTGAGATGAGTTATAATGGATATATGACAATACATTGGTAGGTTTTCTGTATATGCTAAACTTAAACTTGTTTCCTTGCCTATAGATCATACAATCTAAAAATGGTAACATATCATTATTTTCATTTCTACAGTAAATTTGATGGAAGGTACTAAATTGTTAATGGGAGAAATGTTTGTAAATTTTCATTTATTAGCCAAACACAAAGAACATCATCTACATACCTAAACCAAATTGCTTTAGAAGATAACCTTCAGTAATTTTGTTTCAAAAAAATTCCATATAAAGATTATTTAGTACAGGTGAAAGAGGGTTACCTATTGCCATACCAAATTTTAGAGCATAATATTCTCCACTGAATTGAAATACAGTCTTTTATACACAATTTTATCAGTTCAGTTAAAACAGATCTTGAAACAGGTACTGGGAATGGCACCAAGTTATCCTTTTCATAAGAGACATGAAAATAAGACTCAGGAGTTATGGATCTTAATGGCACTCAATCGTCTGGTTGCCGAGTAACAGCAGTACGAAGTTTCGAAGCCAAAGGTTAAATTTCCTTGAAGTTTTGCTGAAGTTATGGATGTGAACGAATGTGGCCTTTGCTGTCTTTTCCTAGCGCTACCTCGAGCACATGCGGGGGAAGGGGGTTGTCATTTCATGTGTGGTGGGGTGGCGACGGCAATGAATAAGGGCAGACAGTATGAATTATGTACATGTGTATATATGTATATGTCTGTGTGTATATATATGTATACGTTGAGATGTATAGGTATGTATATGTGCGTGTGTGGACGAGTATGTATATACAGGTGTATGTGGGTGGGTTGGGCCATTCTTTCGTCTGTTTCCTTACGCTACCTCGCGCACGCGGGAGACAGCGACAAAGTATAATAAAATAATATATGTATATATATATATATATATATATATATATATATATATATATATATATATATATATATATATATATATATATTTCTTTCTTTCAAATTATTCGCCATTTCCCGCGTTAGCGAGGTAGCGATAAGAACAGTGAACTGGGCCTTTGAGGGAATATCCTCACCTGGCCCCCTTCTCCGTTCCTTCTTTTGGAAAATTTAAAAAAAAATAATGAAGGGAGGATTTCCAGCCCCTCGCTCCCTCCCCTTTTAGTCGCCTTCTACGACACGAAGGGAATACGTGGGAAGTATTCTTTCTCCCCTATCCCCAGGGATAATACATATACATATATATATATATATATATATATATATATATATATATATATATATATATATATATAGCGTGCGTGTTTAGCAGACTCCGCCTGCAAGCCACGTCTGCCAATATCTAACTGCCGCTGAGCTACAGGTAACCAGTAAATCACTGCTTACAAACAAGGATCCCTTTCAAACAATCTATCTTTCCGACGTAGCGGCAGGTGGCAGGCGAGCGATGCCATCACCACAAGAACAGGAGACAGCGCACTGCGCGAGGACGAGGTCGCCAGTGTAAGGATTATGAGAAAACTTCCGACCACGGCTCCTAATATCTCCCGGACGAGGGTAACAACTGCTGGCAGGAGGTGACGAGCCCATACCGACTGTCTAGTTGACGCCTCAGATATATATATATATATATATATATATATATATATATATATATATATATATACACACACACACAAGTCCTCACCAGCCACAACTTTCACTCGTTACACAAGTTGTTCGTGAAACTTTTCCGCCGATGTTCTTTTCTCTCCAAATTTTCCTTACAACTCTTTTTCCATCGACTATCTAGGTGTTGCTGTATTATCTATAATGTGAAGGGTAAGTCCACTTGTTAACAGAGAAGAGATACTATCTTGTCCATATGCCTTCGTTGTGACCTTTTCATTTCAAGGCTACCAATCTAAAATGCAATCTGCATCCTGACATCTTTTTCCTTCGTAGACAACGTGCAACCAGACCTTGCTTGCAATAATATTGGAAAAGATGTAACTTTCTTTTACTTCACATCGCTGTGTCCTGGACATGACTATCGAACATTTGTTAGGTCAGAGCGTAGAGCGAGTCCTGGGAATTAAGGTATGCCCCTCTCTCCCACGTAAGGTAACGGTAGCCGGAGGCACAATTGTACAATGTGTACAAAACCTAAAACAACGGACCAGGTGGGTATGATGCACCAGTATGAGACATTTACCCAAGATTTTTATGCTAACAGTGGAGGCTCTCAGTTTCGAGGGTTAGGTAGGATTAAGTATGCATTCATAATGGCTGCTCAGGTTTTGTCGTAACTTCGTTATATGTAAGAGTGTGAAAGCATCAATAAAGCGCTTTGTGCTAAGTGTCAAATGTATCTGATCTGTGTTTGAATCATGATTACAAACTCTGGAGTTATGTTGCCTCAAAAGAGGATGAAAACAATTGATAATTTTCTTTTTCAGTTTTATTTAGCTCCTCTTTTCATATTCTTACTGTTGTTCTGACACTTGGTGAACGTGTAAAAAATAAACCACATTACTTTATGAAGTATAACTCTCGATCTTTGACCAGACTTTGGGAGATGTGTTTAGCATGAACGACCATGGACGTCCAGATGCCATCCCTGTGTATAAGAAAGACTGTCAACGCCTCTCTCACTACACGTCACGACAGCTACCACCGCTGCTAGTCGGGGAAAGACCGCCAATCGTTTCCACACACCTCCGCCACCCCTTCAACACTCCCTCGTCTCATCAACACAGTATACCAATGCACACACTCCCTCACCATCAACACACTCCCTGACACGATTGTGGACCTCCCTCCCTCCCTCCCTCACATCCCCTAGCGTCGTACCTACACCCACCAAGTACTAGAAGCAGGCGACATAAAATTTTACAAATGTATCCGTACGCACTTCCCCCAGAGCGGAGCGGCTCCCCGGCGTTTGGACCGTTCTTTTACTGCCACTTTCACGGCATTAGGCCACCCCAGCGGGAACACAAAATATAGCTTTATGATAACATGCACCACGTACGACGTACCTCATGAAATGTTACGGTCGCCGTCACCAACACTAGACGACACATCTCCATACATCCTCATCCGTGGATCATAAAACTACCGATCTCACATAAAGTAACACTACGGAAGTCTATCCCTTGAGCGTGGCCGTAAGATCCTTGGGTAGAATGTTATCTTTGTCCCGACTCCAAAGTTCCACGTCAAAGGCCAAGCCGTCTTACGCAAGGGTTCGTAACGCCGTGGTCAAGCGCCGCGTTCAAGGTATTACAAACATGTTGCAGCTAAAGAGAGTTCCATGGAATAGCTGCGTCGCCTGCAGCACAGCACAGGTACTGGGAATGGCACTAAGTTAACCTTTTCATAAGAAACATGAAAATAAGACTCAGGTGTTATGGATCTCAATGGCACCCAATCGTTTGGTTGCCGAGTAACAGCCGTATGAAGTTTCGAAGCCAAAGGTTGAATTTCCTTGAAGTTTTGGGTTTTATGCCGTTCAATTCTTTGAATTTACGTGAGAAGTTACATGAGCACCTGATGTAAACTTTTCAAGTTGTGACCAAGGTTATCCTGGAGGCTGGCGTGGGACTCCTGAACGAACGATGATGACGGACAAAGTGATCCTTCAGTGCCCTGTTGTGGTACGAAGACACAGGAATCAAGAGGAAATGACACCTAAATAATGAGGTATAATACGATGACCCGCCACAGAGGCAATAGCTGGAATAACCAGTCTTCCTCGTTTACAATTGAAATAAAAAAAAAAAAAGAAAATGTGGACACTGTGACACTCTGCACCCTTCATACACCGTACGGCAGACATGGCAGTGTGAAGCCAAAGACAAGCTTTCAACAATTACTCTTAAATAAGTGTTATGTTCCCTTGTCCTGTTCCAATTACCCAGGTAGAAACACCGTCTCCAGGTAGAAACCACGTCTCCATAGAGAAACCATGTCTTCTTTATTTTTTCTGGACTCAAGTAAACTACCTTGAACTTTGCTGAATCAGTTCACGAGGCTTGCCTGCAGGAGGCCAGGGTCTGCTTGACGGGAGGCGGGAGAGGTTGAGGGCTGGGGTGACAGAGATGGATGCACACAACAGCCGCACTAGTGATGAAGTGCCGACTCTTCAACATGAAGGATCGGCTTCGAATCTCCAACATCTGACGCCAATGCTTTCCCAACGGTAGTGGGACCATTTACCAGTGATAGACGAGGCATTACAGAGCGATCAGCTAACCCTACAACCATGACAACAGACCAACAGACAACATATCTACTTCCTCCTCTTCTTCAACTACCTCATCATTTTCCCGCGGGCAAACCCCGCTCCTTGAGAACAACACACCGCATCACTTGGTGATACAATCCGCCCCAGTTCTGGTGAGGGAGTGCTGATGATAATCTGGCAGACACACTCGACTATGAATCTCGTGAGAGTGACACACCGGCCACAGCCAACCACTGTGCGACGCCCACTGCCTCCTTAACACAACCTCTCCTACCCTAACCAGCAAACCATAACAACCACACCACACAACCTAAATCTCACTTTCTCGCTCTCCCTCTATCTTTCTCTCTCACACATGCATAAATACACACACACACACACACACACACACACACACACACACACACACACAATGCAAAAACAACACATCCCCCCTCCCCCCACCCCACGTTACTGCCGGACAACAGTCATCTGACACCATCTGACACGCAATCTGTTCACTTCCTCAGCTGAGTGTGAAAGGTACAACATGCTAACTGCGGTCCAGTTCAAACCTGGACTCCCATGACATGCACTCGGCCCCAACTCCTCCAACATGGTCCGCCTGAACACACTCACAATCAAGGTTCTCTGCCGGTGGCATTAATACACAGCCTTTACTCTGCACATTAGGACACAGATTATCAGAGTGGCCTACAGCAAGTGTTGACGCTACACAGACCTCGGCCCCGCACCACCAGCCACACGCCAAACACGTTTTTATTTGTCTGTTGTTGTTCTTGTTCTTGTTGAGGTCACTGATGCCTGTGTTGTTGACGATGCAGCTGCTGCCCAAACTGTCGTTGTTCTTGTTGTTCTTGAGGTCAATGATGCCAATGCTGTTCGTGCTGCTGCACAGACTGCCGCTGTTACTGTTCTTGCTATTGATGACGATGTTCTTCCTCAGATGACTACTGTTCTTCTTGAGAACAAGTCGATGCAGTTGTCACTGCTGTTGTCACTGATGCAGCTGGTCAGGCCGCTGCTGCTGCTACTGCGGTTGGTGCAACTGATCGGGCTATCTGTTCTCAATGTTCTTCAAGGGGAGGTGAAAGATGAGGAGGCGAGGGAAAAAGTGAAAGGTGAAGATGGAGTACCCACATGAGCGAGGGGAGGAGGAGGAAGATAAAGAAGATTAAGAAGACCAGACAAAAGATGAAAGGATGGAGAGGAAGGAGAGACAAAAGACTGATAACGGAAGGCAAGTGTTGGTGTGTCGAGGTACGTCCCTTGCTAACGCACACTCTATACTTATTGTGTGGGCCATCGGCAACTTGAGTGTGGACCGTTTTGATACCTGCTTCTTTCCCTACGCGTGGAAGCTTTGGAACTCTCTACCTTCTCATGTCTTTCCCAATAACTATGACCTGGCACATTTCAGGTCTTTCGCTTTCTCAAAAATTCGTAAATACTTTCCTTTGTCTTTTCTTTTTCCCGTTTCAGAATTCCCTCTATATTTCAATTAAGGCCCGGCCTGGATGTGGACTTTAGTCTGTGACTGGAGCCTTCAACATAAAAAAAATTATACAGCACACCACACCACAGTAAGACACACCATACCACAGTGTACCACAGTACTGTACACACACCATACCACGGTGTACCACACCACAGTACTGTACACACACCATACCACAGTGTACTACACCATAGTACTGTACACACACCATACCACGGTGTATCATGCCACAGTAGGACACTCCCTACCACAGTATACCACACCACAGTACTGTACAAACACCATACCACGGCGTACCACACCGTATCACACAACACCATACCACACCACATCATACCACGGTACACCAAACCATAACACAGCACAATACACCATAACACATCACACTAAACTACACCACAGCACATCACACCATACCACAGTACACCATACCACACTTCCACCACGACAGCCCCGCATCATAACCTGTAAACCCCTCCCTCAACCCTCCTCCAGCAACATCAAGTGTCTGGAAGGTTAGTGAAGCCCAATACTGGCTCCCACAACTTACCCACCCCAACCTTTTTTTTCCCCCCTATATGGGAGGTCGGTGAAGTGTAGAAAGCGATCACAGCTGATTAGCGCATCCTGTAGGTTCACTGAAGTATGGGTGTGTGTGGTCTGCTGAACCTGCACTTGTGGTCCATTACTTAACCCCCCCCCCCTCCCCCCGCATACTTGAGTAAGGCTGGGTGTAAGGGTATACACATGGTGTGTCGTGAGTTGGCGGTGAAGTAGGTAAGCTAGGGCGGTTCATCTGCGATTTCTGCTGGTAACAACAAGCAATTTATTGTGCAGAGGCCATGTTCAGCCCGCGAGCGGCAGCGCTAAAGGATTTGACAGCCTAATGGGGTCTTTGTCAGACCGCATTGGGCTGACATTCATTACAAAAATTTTCACTACGTGGGTTGGGTCACTGCAGGAGCCAGGGAGGTAGACGTCCTCTCCGGCATCGGCTGCAACAACCCCACCCTGCTTCTCTGACAACCTGACAACCTCCCCTAACCCCAGCAAGGGTCAGGCTACCCACAAACCTCACCATATCGGATTCCGCCAACACCCAGGTAGTAACTTTCACTTCAACCCCGACCAATGAAGGTCATAATACACATACAATATGGGCGAATATCCAATAATTAGCACCGCATCCCTCAATATCTGTCCCTGCACGTTGATTCTCTCAGGCTCCAGTCTGGAGAAAGTTACGGAATAAAATAAAAACCATACAGAGCAGGACTCGCACTACACACGCCGCCTTACCAATGCCCCGGCCTCAACTCATTATGTTTCACATCTATAAACTTGTTTCACATATACTATGCGAGACGGACGGACGATCTGTATAGAAAAAAAAGGAGGAAATGTATATCATCCAAGTCCTTATCTTCCAGTCTTTAAAATATATTTATTTCCTCAACCTCAGCTATCACCGTCTTCCTAACAATATGGACACAAGTGTCAAAAATTCGCTGATAATCCAACAACTTCGACTATGACTCTCAGTCCCCACCGGTCGAGCGCATCAGTTCAGTACCCATACCTTCCAGTGGGATCAAGCTGGTGTAGCTCTGGCCATTCCACCTGGGAAATTCTCTAGTGTATATCTTAACTTTGATCACACACGTGACCCACTGTTTACTACTTGCTACCCTCACTTACACCGGGGCTTGGAGGGTAAGCCACAACATGCTCGCTTACCCTCACACACTGGGCTTGGAGGGTAAGCCACAACATGCTCGCTTACCCTCACACACGGGGCTTGGAGGGTAAGCCACAACATGCTCGCTTACCCTCACACACGGGGCTTGGAGGGTAAGCCACAACATGCTCGCTTACCCTCACACCGGGGCTTGGAGGGTAAGCCACAACATGCTCGCTTATCTGTTACATGACCAGACAGTTGGAGTTTCCCGTCCTCTGTTGGCTGATGGGAGAGTTGGCTCTCTTTCACGAAGCTTAACAGCTGTTGGAAGCTGTGGTGTTGCCTTTACTTGCCAACTCAGCAGCTTGCAACATTCGATGGCCTACATATACGTGCAGTAAACATAATTACATACATTAACTGTGAAACATCGTCTTGTCTTCAAATCTTAATAATAAAGATGTGGGACTGGCGGTCTGCGTCCACCAACGCCTTTCGTGACACCTTAACTCTACATCTGTGGTGATCAAATTACTCGCCCGTTAATACAAAACTGAACACCTCAATTTCTGACGTGCCACACAGAGTAAATATGGTTCTAATATGCGCTAAACGCTACTCACAGTTCACCGTTAATCATCATTGTGTCCTAATACATGCAGGCAACTAAATGTTAAATATACAGCCGGCGGACAGCTTACCTACACTAAAAAATAATGCGCCACGAAAACCCAAGGATGAGGTGTAAGCATCATACAGCCCAGTAGGGCAAGGCAATCCCTCAAAGTTCAAGACTTACAAGTTCCCAGTGCTGGGAGTACAAGCAGGTCCACGATGACGACCCTGACAGAGTAAGAGGTTCCACCAGATACACGATGACCTCACCTCAAGTTAGTGCCTCTTGGCTGCGCAACATTCGTCCGCCTCCAAACAAGTTTTTATAACGTCATGGGAAATATATGACGCTGCCGCAACTCTCCACTGGGTCATTCCTACATTCAAAACGATATGTTGACGTCCAAAATAAAGTCCAAGTACTCTAAAAGTCTTCTGAGCAAGACGTGAACCCAGACTTGACCCTTGAAGTTCAGATCAAAAGGCTACGCCATCATGTTCAAGTGTTGTATCGTCGTGCTCAAGGTCCGTACCTCTGTGTTCAAGGGTGGTACTCTCGTGCTGAACTGTCTTTCCGACGTGCGCAAGGGTCGTGCCGACTGCTCGAGGTCTTTCAGACGTATTCAAGAGTCGTATCGTCGTACTTAAGGGTCTTTCCGACGTGCGCATGGGTCGTACAGTCGTCCTCAAAGGTCTCACCGACATGCTACAGAGTCGTACCGTAGTGGTCAAGGATTACCACAACGTCGTCCTCAAGGGTTCATTAATATCAAAATGCACCGTGTTATCAACGTGGGATGTGTCACCGAGTGATGGCGGCTGTACATGACACGAGGTGCCACAGGTGTCTTCAACACACACCTGCTGACCCTCCTCATTACAGGAACATAAGTACCTAATATCCTTACACACCTGCACCCATCTACAAGCCGTCATGTTTGACACCATTTTCCCAGGAAAGGTTCGACGAACGCGTCGTCCTAACTGGTCCGCATGTACTACTACTTCCTCCATCTTACTTCGCCTTGACTCTGAACATCAACACGAGAGGGCAGGAAAGTGAAATCTGAAAATGGACAAGCGATGTGCGCCACTAATATCATTTCCAAAGACTTAAAAACAGCGTCATTCATCGTACGTAACACCAGCCATGAACATGAGCTGCCTCACATTACGACACACACACACACACCACCAGTAACACAGATGAAATTTCTAAACCAGAAATAGAATGGAAAAAAAAAAACGATGTCAACACATGAAGATCCTGTACCGTCAGTGTTCCTGACACTCTGACCCGACCAAGTTTTTTCTGTTGTTTTTCCACCTTGTCAACCAAACCCTGGAGGATCGACCGTAATCGGGCACCTCCCTCACCAAGGACTACACACACACACACACACACACACACACACCCCTAGTATACCCCTCGCCGCCTCAATTGTACGAGTGTAACTTCCTGTGTGATGAGCTGCCTTCGTCTCACGAACACAGTGTTTCACTGGAGACATCATGTATTTTACTTCATCCTTGACCCGTGGGTACGAGAAGCCAAGACACGACAATGAACACCGTGTCCTTCATGTGATGGTAGGAATTCTGAATCCCTGAGCAAAAATCATATCGACAGGGACGTTGCAAACTCAGAATAACACTTAAAACTTAGACATCAAGACGACTGAGACAGAGATCTCCCTCAGACAGAGAGGCTGTATCCCTAAAGCTCCAGCACTCACTAAGGACATCTAACTCCTGTATCCCTCAACCAGGGATGCTAAGAAAGGATATTCAACCATAGCGTTTACTAAACCTGGCATACCAGCTGAAGGTCCGCCTACACTCCTTCATCACGACCTTCCACCCTACCCCACCACCAGACCTTTAATGGTCAGGCTGAACGCCAGGCCATCATGATCGAGGGTCTTGAAGCTCGCGACGTCGTGTTCAAAGGAACGTCCCCAACCTTCTATAAGAACAAACACCATCCATACGTACGAACAAATCCCACCCGTATGTAAGAACAAATCCCACCCGTATGTAAGAACAAATCCCACCCGTATGTAAGAACAAATCCCATCCGAATGTAAGAACAAATCCCACCCGAATGTAAGAACAAATCCCACCCGTATGTAAGAACAAATCCCATCCGTATGTAAGAACAAATCCCACCCGTATGTAAGAACAAATCCCACCCGTATGTAAGAACAAATCCCATCCGTATGTAAGAACAAATCCCATCCGAATGTAAGAACAAATCCCACCCGAATGTAAGAACAAATCCCACCCGTATGTAAGAACAAATCCCACCCGTATGTAAGAACAAATCCCACCCGTATGTAAGAACAAATCCCACCCGTATGTAAGAACAAATCCCACCCGTATGTAAGAACGCTATAAATTTTTCATGCACCTCTCTTAGGATATGATGATGATGATGATGATGATGATGTTTCTCCCTACGCAGTGTTGTGGTGGTGGTGAGGCAAGACCTACACGAGGCTTTGAATAATTAACCTCAGGATCGTATCATTATCTGTACCATTGTCATGGTGGCTGATACCGTTTGTCATTACTGTAATATTTACCATAACATTTCCTAACACCAGGCGAGTCATCTTCGCTCTCATCTGACCCGCCGAATAATACGGTGGAGAGTTACTTTACTCGCTATCAAAATTCATAAAAGAAAGCTAATCATCAGAAACGAGACCCATCTCGTGTACATACACAAGAATCCATACTTAACTCTTCTTTGTCCAGTTCTGGAACCCTCGGGAACAATGAACACCCTCCTAACATACTGTAAAGGTCTACACACTTCCACTTCCAACCTCGAAACTTTCTCCTGTATCTACACACCGCATCACTCCTGCCACAAAGCAACACGGTGACGTGAAACACTGTTTCCCAGTACACGAGGACTTACAAGACCAGTAGTGATGCCTGACGTACAGTGCAATTTATTTATTCATTTAATCATTTATTCATTGATATATTGATTTTCCTTGATTTTATTCTACGACTGCACGGGATACAGAATGCCCTAATCAAAGCCACTTCATTAACTCTGTGTTTGTATGTATGAATCCTCAGCAAAGCCAAATACCCAATCTACAGATTAGCCGCAAAAGATGGGATGAGCATCTGGGGTGACTGCGGATCGAGTAGAGTGACTAGGATTCGAACCCCGACGGCCCGTGAAAAAAGTAGCTGTTAGTAACGCTTACCGCCAACACAATGGCCTTTCCTGGCTAATATTCAGGGTATGATAATACAGCCAGCAACGCTGTTACTGTCATGATTCATCTTAAGCACATATAACGGTGTGGTCCTTGAATGTTGTACAACGGTAGGACTCTTCAACCCGACGATAAGACATGATGAACGAATCTACACCCACTGGTGTCTGATGGTGTGTCCTTCAACCCTTTAGTAATGTTCATGTCTGCCATCCTTCAAATTTCTCATAACCTGGCCAGGGAAGCACACTTTCACCTGTCTTAGAATGTGACAAAACAGAACCTTTTAGGAACAGATGTAAACAAACCCTGCAAAAAAATGTCACACCACCTTATTGTAAATAACAAGTTACCTGAAATTTTAAGTTTGTATCCACTTTTTGCATCTAGTCGGTAAAACTTACCACATGAAACTAAATAATGTATGTACTGAACTACGAATTGTAACATTCTATGTAATATCAACTCACTGGGGTCTGAGTTAGACCCTTTGTGACCCCTGTAATCCTCTTGCGCTACCGCTCACAGGATGAGCATGGAGTACACGATAAACTTGCCGGGGTTGCCGGCACGAATCAAAATCACCTGCTTCTTTCTGTCCAACTTTTTTCAAGTAGCACATCCACTCATCAATATCATTATCTATCGTTTCCCTTCACTGATTTCCTCAAGCGTCTCCTTTTTCCCTTCTACGGTGCAGCAACGTAGCCTCTTGTCCTTTTTGTACACTCGGTATGAATAGAATAATAATAATAATAATAATAATAATAATAATAATAATAGGATGAAGATGAAGAAGGATTTTCTATTGTATAAACAACTGCTTCTCCTTATCGAGGTTAGAGTTAGGAACATACAAACAATGGCCTCATTTGCACACGTCCACTTTCAAGCTGTGGCATACAATGTACTAAAACAGTCTACCATCATAAAGAAAAGCCCAACAAACTAGTTCATGGTTTAACATGACCGCTTCATATGAACAAATGTAAATACATAAAACATGAGTAAACAAATAACATCAATAATTATAACAATAATAATAACAATAACTCTCTCCAGCCCAAGCGACGTAGCTTACGAACAAAGGAACAATGGTCCCATTTGCACACAACCATCAGTCAGGTATAATGTACCGATCTTGCGCCTAACATCCACGGCCAAGCCCCACGGACTAACTACACGGCTTCATCTGCCCCGGGAAACCCACTGGCAGAACGTCGTCGCCCCTCGTCCATCCAATTCATACTATCTTCTATGCAAGCTTCTCACTCACCTGGATATCCGAAAGCCACCGCCAGTTCAGTTTCGCATCTCATTCTTGGTCTCCCCCTCCACTGTGACCCATCACTACTGACTAGTGCACCCTTGTCAGCTCTCTCAATCAGACTGCACTTACTAGTACCAAATTTCTCACATTACCATTCCTTACACCATCAACGTCCTCAAGCATTTCATTTCCTTTACCTCCACACTCTTCCTCTCAGCCGCGTTGAAGACCAGAGTCTTCAACCATTTAATATCTTTCACCTCAACCATTTCTTTTTTTTTCTTTTGCGTTCAAGGCCCAAGTTCTCAAGCATTTCATTTCCTTCTTAAGCCACTCTCTCTAACATGCGTTCAAAAACGAAGTCCTAAAAAATTCCATTGCTTTCACCCCCCCCCCCTCTTCCTTGCCCTTCCATACAACATTGTTGGGAATGTCATACCTTCAAAATGATCCATTTCTGTCATTATTAACAATGACCTCTCCTTCCACACGCTCCCTAATGCACCTAGCATCGTTTACCTGTTCTTCCATCCTAAGACTCACTTCAGCCTCCACGGCTCCATCCGCTGTCACGTCCACTCCCAGGTACCTAGAGCACTCCACTTCCCCCAGCTCTCCCATATTCAAACTGTCACTCAAACCGTCTTGTCCCGTCCCCTCCTGCACTTCATAACCTTACTTTTGTTCACGTTTAGTCTCGACTCTCACTTTGGCACATTCTCAGTCTTTGTAACCACCTTTTGATGCTTCTCTCTGACACCAGACAAATGTCATAATAATAATAATAATAATAATAATAATAATAATAATAATAATAACAATAATCCCTAAGGAGAGGGTGTACCTGGGGATAGGGAAGAAGGCGAGTAAGTGGGGCGGGATCAAGTGGCTGGAAACCCTCTCTTCCTGTATTACTTTCCAAAGGAAGGAACATAGCAAAGGGCCAAGAGAGAAATTTCCCCTTTTTAAGACTCCGTCATCTATTCTTGAAGCTTCCTCGCTCATGCGGGAAATGGCAAGCATATATAAAATAATAATAAAGATAATAATAATAATGAAAGAGGCAGAAGAAGAAAAAGAAGAAGAAATAAATGCTCAAGAACTTGCGTTCAAGTTTCTACTAAGGGAAGGGGTTGTCAAAATTTTCCTGGCAATATGATACTTTACTTCCTTAAATACATACATACACAAACACACACACACACGAACAAAAAAATATAAACTCCGATTATACGAACCCCCCCCCCCCCAATTTTCTGCCTTGGTTTCTTTATCAAAACCGACTGTGTCGGGACTGTGGTATGTTCAACCTGGCAGCTCCCCATCTGCTGCGTTAAAGGTCTGGCTGGGTCTTGTGAAACACGAAACTCGTTCATGCCACATTTGCAACTGAATTAGCGCCAGCCTTAGCTTGCGGTCTGGCGTCTGCCACGCTATACATGCCTGCTGCCTGGTGAAACATATTACCACTTAACTTTACTCCCAAGTGTCATTCATGATTACGTTTTCATCATTTAACGTGAGGTGGACCGCGTCACCTCGTAGTTGCCGTTGCTCTCCATTCTTTAACATCTTGAGCACAAAATCGTGATGATCCTCAAACAACATCCTTGATAACGTAACCCTGAACTGGACATGGCGTGACCTGATCCACGGGTCGCAACGTCCATCCAAAAGGGGTTATACTGACATATGATACGAGCAAAGCAACTTACAGCATTACGGCAAACATACAAACCACCACATGACATGTGATCCCGCCTATATACACACCCAGTTAGCTATATATAAACACATCTCTCATCAGGAAAAACCTATTTGTTAGAGGTGAGGAGGGATGGCCGGGGACCAAGACCACACTGTTCCTGACTCAAACTCGCCTCCATCGCTCACTCGACACTTCCTGATGCCAGTCTCCGACAACGTTCTGATGATAACATCTGTCATGCACTCCTTCAGTCACGTCTCGTATACTTAACCATATCACACACGCACACTACTGTGGCTGAGCACAAAATACTATCCCTTAATTTTACCAATCGCTTCTCTAGTTATGGTCTCAAACGCTTATCTCTCTCCCCCTCTCTCTCTCTCTCTCTCTCTCTCTCTCTCTCTCTCTCTCTCTCTCTCTCTCTCTCTCTCTCTCCTTCGGTTATGTCGAATACACTCTAATAATGTGACTTCTTTTTTGTGACCGACATGACACAGGTATAAAGTTCCCACCATGACAGAGATATGAAGGCCATCTCGGATATATATATATATATATATATATATATATATATATATATATATATATATATATATATATATATATTTTCTTTTTTCTTTTAAACTATTCGCCATTTCCCGCGTTAGCGAGGTAGCGTTAAGAACAGAGGACTGGGCTCTTTTGGGATATCCTCACCTGGCCCCCCTCTGTTCCTCCTTTTGGAAAATTAAGAAAAAAAAACTAGAGGGGAGGATTTCCAGTCCCCCGCTCCCTCCCCTTTTAGTCGCCTTCTACGACACGCAGGGAATACGTGGGAAGTATTCTTAATCCCCTATCCCCAGGGATAATATATATATATATATATATATATATATATATATATATATATATATATATATATATATTATCCCTGGGGATAGGGGAGAAAGAATACTTCCCACGTATTCCCTGCGTGTCGTAGAAGGCGACTAAAAGGGAAGGGAGCGGGGGGCTGGAAATCCTCCCCTCTTTTTTTTTTTCTTTTCCAAAGAAGGAACAGAGAAGGGGACCAATTGAGGATATTCCCTCAAAGGCCCAGTCTGTTCTTAACGCTACCTCGCTAACGCGGGAAATGAGATGGGGATAAGAGAGCTTGGGAAGTGAGTCAGTTGTTGTTCGCTGATGATACAGCGCTGGTGGCTGATTCATGTGAGAAACTGCAGAAGCTGGTGACTGAGTTTGGTAAAGTGTGTGGAAGAAGAAAGTTAAGAGTAAATGTGAATAAGAGCAATGTTATTAGGTACAGTAGGGTTGAGGGTCAAGTCAATTGGGAGGTGAGTTTGAATGGAGAAAAACTGGAGGAAGTGAAGTGTTTTAGATATCTGGGAGTGGATCTGGCAGCGGATGGAACCATGGAAGCGGAAGTGGATCATAGGGTGGGGGAGGGGGCGAAGGTTCTGGGGGCCTTGAAGGATGTGTGGAAGTCGAGAACATTATCTCGGAAAGCAAAAATGGGTATGTTTGAAGGAATAGTGGTTCCAACAATGTTGTATGGTTGCGAGGCGTGGGCTGTGGATAGAGTTGTGCGCAGGAGGATGGATGTGCTGGAAATGAGATGTTTGAGGACAATGTGTGGTGTGAGGTGGTTTGATCGAGTGAGTAACGTAAGGGTAAGAGAGATGTGTGGAAATAAAAAGAGCGTGGTTGAGAGAGCAGAAGAGGCTGTTTTGAAGTGGTTTGGGCACATGGAGAGAATGAGTGAGGAAAGATTGACCAAGAGGATATATGTGTCGGAGGTGGAGGGAACGAGGAGAAGAGGGAGACCAAATTGGAGGTGGAAAGATGGAGTGAAAAAGATTTTGTGTGATCGGGGCCTGAACATGCAGGAGGGTGAAAGGAGGGCAAGGAATAGAGTGAATTGGAGCGATGTGGTATACCGGGGTTGACGTGCTGTCAGCGGATTGAATCAAGGCATGTGAAGCGTCTGGGGTAAACCATGGAAAGCTGTGTAGGTATGTATATTTGCGTGTGTGGACGTATGTATATACATGTGTATGGGGGGGGGGGGTTTGGGCCATTTCTTTCGTCTGTTTCCTTGCGCTACCTCGCAAACGCGGGAGACAGCGACAAAGTATAATAAAAAAAGTATAATAATATATATATATATATATATATATATATATATATATATATATATATATATATATATATATATATATATATATATGAAGGTTATATGAAGAAGAGATGAAAGGGAGAAGTGATCTCCACAGCATTGCTGTTAAGAAGGAAGCAGGCATCATAACGGTCAATCCTCGAGTAGTAGGTCGTCACATCGAAACTGTGAAGCAGCACCCAGAAGAGTACCTCGCGTGGTCGGGACACCTGCAGGCAGCATGCGAAAGTGGTGGTCAAAATAATAACTGTAGGAGAGAGAGAGAGAGAGAGAGAGAGAGAGAGAGAGAGAGAGAGAGAGAGAGAGAGAGAGAGAGAGAGAGAGAGAGAGAGAGAGATGACACGACCACCTACGGGTATGACAGTCTGGCCTCTGACTCGATTGTTAAAGGGTCAGGTCAAAGGACAGCCCATCACACCAAGGGTCGAAGCTCCAATGATCTAGATGCAATGTTGTAGATATCAAACATACGTCATCATGTGGCTCATGCACCTTGGTGACCACCAGCAACCTGCTCACCCTCACATACACTTGGACAGACCAATGTAAACAGTGGGCAGCTGAGGCCGACCCTCCCGACCTTCACACTGACACACACCATCAGCTCCACATGTACAGCTTCACCTGGTATCACAACTCCCCTGCCTGCCATAAACTGTCACACCGAGCTCTCGTTTATACCCCAGGAGGTAACAATGAAAAGCACTGTTAATGGCTTAAGGAATTACAATTAAGTTTATTGCAAGCCCTTCTAATATGACCATAAATGTACCAGTATTTCATACCCAATCATATTAAATCTCCCATCACAAATGTTCTCCAAACTTGCCACGAAGAACAGACACATAACATGACCGTGGAGAACCATGTTTTGAACGCATGACGAGGGAACGCACGAGCAGCGCATCAACTCGTGAAAACCATTACCACACGGAACTAGTGACGTCATCGAGACGTCATGGCTGTAGCCACTTCCGTCCTGGCAAGGCTCACCAGCGTGATGACGTGCACGTTCTCCTGGCGGCCCCGCAGGCAGTTTGGAGTGCGTCATCCCCATGGAGGACCCCGCACGCGCCAAGGCCACAGTATCTGATACACAACCTCCTGTCCTGTAGGACCGGCGGCCGCTACACAACCTCCTGTCCTGTAGGATCGACGGCCGCTACACAACCTCCTGTCCTGTAGGACCGGCGGCCACTACACAACCTCCTGTCCTGTAGGACCGGCGGCCGCTACCCACCTTCTTATATCAAGTGTTACATATCGCTCGGTATTCAAGGCCCGCTGGCTGGTAGAGAGGTGCCTGCATTAAAGAGGCGGTGGTTATTGAACCTTTTAAGCTACAGATGTGGTGCGTACTGCAGAAATGTGGATGCCACTACAGTGAAATACAAGTGGGTACTCCAGAACCGAATGTGCTGCTAACTAACTGCTGCAGATTAAGTGATAAAGACTAGTGGGAATGTACTAAATAAGTGCATGGGGTAATAGCGTACCGAGTACTGAAGCATCTCTGATGAAGAGCTGGTGAGTACTTAGCGACTCATGCGCTGATGACTGGACAGGTTCCAGAGCATCGCATGCTCTGATGATTTGGTGGCCGACGCTGAGCTGCAAGCGTCGAAGGCTTTGTGCCCACTGTAGTAGAAACCTTGGTGCTAGGGACACCTTGGTTACTGGAGGAAGCTATGAATCTACAAACACCATGTGATGAAGACCCGGCCACTACAAACTCCACCAACCGCTGGCGTAACTACCAACACTGTTCAAACCTCGACCGTGTCAATTCACTTTATTACCACGCTAGTGCTGGCATCATCTCCACCTTCCTAAGTGCTACCCTTGACTACATCCACTCTACCACCACTTACACCATCGTGACACCGCCTCCCTCACGTGACACCGCTTCCCTCACTGAGCTCATCCGTTGCCAAAATCTCCCCCGCGTATCATCTCCAACAGCGTTCAGCAGGGTGTTGAAGAAGTCGGTGTCAGCAAATGTTAGTTCTGCTGCGAGAGTGTTTGATCAGGTGTGACGTCAATGGTGGAGCAGTGTGGAGTTGGGCTGCCCGACCACACTCACCAACAGATAGCCACTGTTCGCTAATTTGTGCCGCTCGCACCCACTTAACACCCAGCTATAGTGTCTTAGGAAGTTAACTTCACTTCTGCCTTTTATCTAGACTCCCCAGTTCTGTTTCCAAACATCCAATGCTTACCTTCTAAACTCACAGAATTCACTTAAACCGTTTGGAGTTGACCTCCATGCTCCTTACCGCTCCCCTAACTCACACGGCAAAATTAATTCTTTTGAAGTTTGACACAAATACACTATAATGTTTGTATTTCTTGTGGGATCAGGACAGACGTGCGAGTGAGACTTGGTGCTGACTGTGAGCATAGCTTAGCAGCCAATTAAACTCTAGTGTGAGAGTCTAACATGACAACCAGGATGTAGTGGTACCTATTGTCTAACAGCCATGGAAGACGTCAGTATATTTATCAAATCTGATATCATTCTCCTTAAGAAATTGGATGTGGAAATATTTCTTCTCTATAATTTTTACTGTACATTATTTGATCCCCCATCTCGATAAGAAATTCGGACTGACTGTTCCTTTCTAAAAAAAAAAAAAATCTCTGACACGAATGTGAAAGTAGTAGTTCATTACCGGCAAGGACATTCTCCAGGGTGTTCCATACGTCCCCTGACCTCTATATTAACATTTCCTTGGTTTAATGTAAACTGCAGCGAGGAATTTTGGAGAAGATGCAAGCTGTGAGAGAAGACATCTTCACTTCAGAGTAAGGTGCAGTGACGGGTGTTTGCCAACATGAACACGTCGTTAGATTTCTTCGCATGAAAATTTCCACTTGGGTAGCTGGACTTTTGTATCCTAGAGCTGTAATGATGGAGGTGCGCGGCAGCTTATGGCACCCACGTTCAACTATGCAGAAGTTGGTGTTTAAACAAACTATTTACGAGAAGCATAAACACCCGGGGAAAGGCTGTATGTACGTCTCTGATCCCCAACCCCTGGGGTATTGGAAACCGAGTTAATGACAGACACAGATGGATGGACAGGCAGACAGATAGGATGTGGTTTATCGCACGTGTTGGGTTTGCCCTTCACAAGAGCGCGGCACCGGACCACGGCCAAGGTGGTGTGGGAATCCCAGTAGTACGAGCGAGGGTAGGCAGCACCCTTGGCCGGCACAGACCCTCAAGCCACCATCGTTATCCTGCCTTAGCTACACAGCACAGGACACGACCAGCTGGCGACCTCATCCAACCGTGAGCTCGCTGCAGTCTCGCCGCCTCACATTATCCCAAACTAAAGCCCAGCCCAACCACGATCTTCTTATAACTAGCAACACTGATCCGTCCCTAAGGACCCGCGTCGTTAGGTTACCTGGAAGCGCACACCGAACACATAAAGAAAAATACTTATTTTTGGACGTCATTCTTATTCGTACATTTTTCACGTCAAGTATTCCAGCCTCCCTGACACTTACTTGACAATCTCCAGACTCTACAGACGACCCACCTGCTTCCTTTCCAACCCTGACCCTCCTAAAACTAGACCCACAACGCCACACAAGACGGCGCTTTGGTCTACTGTTCTCACTGGGGTCAACTGGTCCAGATACAACCTAAAGTCACCTAGCCTAGTGACGTGAACGACCCATCGCTCGTGCGGGTCGTGACATCCTACCACTGGCCTGCCGGTCCAACAAGAAGGGCGTCGGGTGCGTGCCACCGGCCACATCAACGCTGCACGCCAACCATCCTCCCACCACACGCATCTCTTGGACGACAATGTTCCATAACAATATAGTGAAAGCCTTTTACCACACTCAGGGCAGAGTGAAACATGGATAATCTGCGGCATATATTTCGGCCAGGGAGTCCCTCCACAACTTGCAACTGATGAAGATGCAACAAGAATGCTCGAAATATCTAGCGAAAAAGCAACACTTTGGCTGCCATCTCCACAAAAACAACGAGCACTTCTAAATGAAGGAGGAAAAAGATAAAGTCTGAAGACAGTGGTGGCTGCTCGTCAGACACACACGAAGAGAAAATACAAGACTGAAACGGAAAAGACAACACGAAGCTCAAGGGAAGAAAGTAAAAGTGATGATCGGAAGACAAAGGTCTGGGAGGAACAATGTGGGCCTGCAGGCGGGCCAGACGTACAACACCTGAGGCTGGATGTAGGAATGTGCACCACAACCATCACAAGCAGAAGCTACGGTACCTCACTACACCTGTGTGGACAACCCAGTAGAACCCGTCTACTGGATAGCAACACCAGGTACCTCTTAGCAAGATAAGCCAGTGACATCGGCGTACAGCAGTCGTTATTTACACCAGCTCCACCACTGGGGACTAAATCAAAGACATAAACAAGTCCCACACAGAGCTATCGCTAAGGCTGGGGATGTTACTGTGAAGCATGCTTACCTTACGTACAGTTTGGAAGCTTCCTTTATACCCTTTATCATGCTGCTCCGTTGCGCCTGTGATCACTCAAGCTGAATGCTTCAGGCAGTGGCAAGCAGGCCTACTATGTATCCTCCACGGACTCTCTACGTACACCCACACATCCTGTGAAGTTTTCATTCTCTTCAAAGGCCTTATAAACTGACTCTAACACCTACAGTAGTACATGCACGCGTCTTGAACCCTGACTACCGACGGACGACGGATATCATTAAGTGATGTATGAAACATGACAGACGAGGACTCTTCAGGAAACCAGCGATGCCTCAAATATACAGGAATGATAATGTCGGGTGTCATTTTAAGGATTACGAATGTTCCAGACACTATCGCAGAGAGTTTCCTGCTGTTCTGTCGGGTTTAGTTAACTGTGATGTCCTGGTGTGTTATGCAGAGAGATGCCCACTTCCGTGACCAGGGCTGTGGGGCTCGTCATTTCTGTGTTTACTTCGATGGTTGTATGTGTCCTCAGAGTCTGGTGGGTCCCAGGTGTTCCTGATGGCTGTGCGGCAGTTCCTGCTGGTCGTTCCTCGCAGTGATGAGGAGCCGTCTCTACCACGGGGTGAGCTAAACAGTGTTGGTTATAATATCTTTCTCGTAATAATGTCTAAAGCAATCTGGATAGCAGACGCTACAGACCCGTCACTGATACTGCATAATGTATTTCTTAATATACCAGCGTTCACACACACACACACACACACACGTATGGAGCTCGGCAGATAAAGGAAAGGTGGCCACGTCCGAAGGCGGGACAACAGGTCGTAAAGAGCAGTAACGATGATGATGATGATGATGATGATGATGATGATGTGTGTGTGTGTGTGTGTGTGTGTGTGTGTGTGTGTGTGTGTGTGTGTGTGTGTGTGTGTGTGTGTGGGCAGAGTGCGGGACAACTGAGCCGTAAGTAAATAAACATCCTGTGTCTTCGTTGTGCGAGTTGCATCCGGGCATGAAGGGCTTACGATATACTTAATCGGTGTTTGTAGTGCTGCTGGGATGGGAGATGTCCAGAAGGCAGATGGGAGAGAGAGTGACTCGTGCATGTCTAGGGAGTGTCGTTTCAGACGAGTGTATGTCTGGTGGACAGTATTAACGGCCGAGTTAGGAAAGCATCTCTTCAGAGAGATCGTTGGGTCACTCTCTTGTGCATGTGTTTCGTTCGTGTTCTGCCAGCTGAGGGTTGGGGTGATCTGTGAGTATAGGTTGCTCAAGTGTGAAGACGTGGTAGGCTCTTCATTCCTGGCTGGAGGTTGGTGAACACTTACTTACTGGTCTAGTGCTGCTACAAGGAGCAAAGTACCAAGCAGGGTGAGGTGGGGTTGCAATGGGTGGATCTTTATTTCACGATGTGGGTGTTGAGTGTCTGTGATGGGTCGGCAGCCGGTGGTAGTTCTGAATGCTCTAATTGGTGCAGTAGAGGACGGACGACCAAGTAGGTGAGGCGCAGTTTAGGATGGAACGGATAAACTTTGTACAGGATGTTGAGAGCTTCTGCTTCTCGTCTGTCAGATAACATATATATATATATATATATATATATATATATATATATATATATATATATATATATATATATATATATATATTATTATTATTTGCTTTGTCGTTGTCTCCCGCGTTTGCAAGGTAGCGCAAGGAAACAGACGAAAGAAATGGCCCAACCCACCCCCATACACATGTATATACATACACGTCCACACACGCAAATAAACATACCTATACATCTCAATGTACACATATATATACACACACAGACACATACATATATACCCATGCACACAATTCACACTGTCTGCCTTTATTCATTCCCATCGCCACCTCGCCACACATGGAATACCAACCCCCTCCCCCCTCATGTGTGCGAGGTAGCGCTAGGAAAAGACAACAAAGGCCCCATTCGTTCACACTCAGTCTCTAGCTGTCAAGCAATAATGCCCGAAACCACAGCTCCCTTTCCACAACCAGGCCCCACACAACTTTCCATGGTTTGCCCCAGACGCTTCACATGCCCTGATTCAATCCACTGACAGCACGTCGACCCCGGTATACCACATCGATCCAATTCACTCTATACCTTGCCCGCCTTTCACCCTCCTGCATGTTCAGGCCCCGATCACTCAAAATCTTTTTCACTTCATCTTTCCACCTCCAATTTGGTCTCCCACTTCTCCTCGTTCCCTCCACCTCCGACACATATATCCTCTTGGTCAATCTTTCCTCACTCATTCTCTCCATGTGCCCAAACCATTTCAAAACACCCTCTTCTGTTCTCTCAACCACACTCTTTTTATTTCCACACATCTCTCTTACCCTTACATTACTTACTCGATCAAACCACCTCACACCACACATATAATCTCTGGGGATAGGGGAAGAAACATTACTTCCCTCGTATTCTCCGCGTGTCGAAGAAGACGACTAAAGGGGGCGGGAGCGGGGGCTAGAAACCCTTCCCTCCTTGTATTTCAACTTTCTAAAAGGGGAAACAAGGAGGAGTCATGTTGGGCCATTCTTTCGTCTATTTACGTGCGCTACCTCGCTAACGCGAGAGACGGCGATTAAGTATAATAAATACAATAATAATAATATATATATATATATATATATATATATATATATATATATATATATATATATATATATATAAATCCCTGGGGATAGGGGAGAAAGAACACTTCCCACGTATTCTCTGCGTGTCGTAAAAGGCGACTAAAAGGGGAGGGAGCGGGGGGGGGCTGGAAATCCTCCCCTCTCGTTTTTTTTTTTCCAAAAAAGAAGTAACAGAGAAGGGGGCCAGGTGAGGATATTCCCTCAAAGGCCCAGTCCTCTGTTCTTAACGCTACCTCGCTAACGCGGGAATTGGCGAATAGTATGAAAGAAAAAAAAAGAAAAAAAAAAAAAAAAAATATATATATATATATATATATATATATATATATATATATATATATATATATATATATATATATGGTTTCGGTGCATTATTACATGACAGCTAGAGACTGAGTGTGAACGAATGGGGCCTTTGTTGTCTTTTCCTAGCACTACCTCGCACACATAAGGGGGAGGAGGTTGTTATTTCATGTGTGGCGAGGTGGCGATGGGAATGAATAAAGGCAGACAGTATGAATTATCTACATGTGTATATATGTATATGTCTGTGTGTGTATATATATGTATACGTTGAGATGTATAGGTATGTATATTTGCGTGTGTGGACGTGTATGTATATACATGTGTATGTGGGTGGGTTGGGCCATTCTTTCGTCTGTTTCCTTGCGCTACCTCGCTAACGCGGGAGACAGCGACAAAGCAAAATAATATAATAATAAAAAAAAAATATATATATATATATACGGTATGTACGAATGCTCTTTCCATCCTGCTGAAGAGATTCATCCATCTCCCTCACCTACACTGATAAGATTTGTTAACCCTCAGGCCAGATATATTGGCCTCTCCCCAAACTACTTATGGGATCTTGCTCTATCCCCAGGCTACTTATGAGGTCTTGCTCTCTCCTCCCTAAGCTACTTGTGGGGCACTGCTCTCTCCCCAAGGTAATTACGAGATCATGCTCTTCCGGGATTTTGCCTTCCCCAACTCTTTACGGGATCTTGCTAATTAAAATTCTTATGGGGATCTTGCTCTCTCTTTCTCCAGACTGTACATATAGGGGATCCTGCTATCTCCCCAACCTACTAACAGGAGCCTCCTGTCTCCACAAGTTACATACGGTATCATACTTTCTACCCCAAGCTTCTCACGGGATCTAGTTTTCTCCCTAAACCATCCACGGGATCTCTCTCTCTCTCTCTCTCTCTCTCTCTCTCTCTCTCTCTCTCTCTCTCTCTCTCTCTCTCTCTCTCTCTATCTATCTATCTATCTATCTATCTCTCGACTGGAACATAATGATCAATTTCATCAGTCTTACAATGACCCCCATTATATCCTTAAAGTTTAAAATTACAGCCAGAAAATGACAAAAGTTCCTTCGTTCCCGAGGTTCAGAAACCCAAGTGTCTACTGATACCCACAAATACCTGGACTTGGTGTACGACCTGGGAGTCATAATACCTGGGATACATCACACATGTCACTCAGATTAACACAGGATGATGTAATGTATGAGTCAGATTACCAAAGGTTTACCACGTGTGTTAGTTCGATACCATAGGTATATCAAATCTATGCGTCGGGTTATCATAGGTTCATTACGTATGTGAGTCAACGCACCGTCAACGCTCCTACCACAGGAGAGAGGGACCTGCACACAGTCAACGCTGATGCTGCAGGAGGGAGGGACCTGCACACCGTCAACGCTCCTACCGCAAGAGACAGGGACCTGCATACCGACAACGCTCCTGCCGCAGGAGAGAGGGACCTGCAACGCTCCTGCCGCAGGAGAGAGGGATCTGCAACGCTCCTGCCGCAGGAGAGAGGGACTTGCCCACCGTCAACGCTCCTGCCGCAGGAGAGAGGGACCTGCCCACCGTCAAAGAATGCGAGTTTCAACTTTAACAAGATCGAAGGTACGGCGTAGCGAGCCCTTAAATCAATACGCAGGGGCAGGGACCATCAATAATTAGGCAGCGGTAAGAGCCAGAGGCTGGGAAACGAAGGGAAAGGGGTAGAGAAACTGGAGGAAGAGAGGAAGTATGAAAATAGGAAAAGGGGAGAGCTATAAACATTGTGTGTGTGTGTGTGTGTGTGTGTGTGTGTGTGTGTGTGTGTGTGTATGTGTGTGTGTGTGTGTGTGTGTAATCAACTATTCGTATTCAAGGTGCACCGTGAGAATCTTTCACTCGCGGGTCCCCACCTCTTGAACAACATAACTACCGTACATCTTAAATCTATGTCTGCTGTCTGCATTCATCATGTTCTTTGGCAGTCTCTTCCATTCATCCACCATTCTTTTACTATAAAAGTACTTCCTTACTCTTTTTTAACAAATTTCGAGTTTCACTGAATGTTATGTCCTCTGGTTGTTCTATCCCAACTACTCTCAAAGAGCTGTTCACCGTCCACGTCATCATCAGCTTTAAAAACGGAACAGTTGTGATGATGTCAACCCTTAATCTTCACTACAAGGTGAGCAAATTAACAGTCCCTCTTCCAAGGCGGGAAAATCTAAAGCCTCTACTACCCTTCCTATGTATCTAAGCTCTCTTGATTCTGTTGCCACCAATGTTGTCCTCCTCTGGACTTTTTCTATCAACACTTTATACTTCTTTACTAAGGTGCGGTGACCAACCCCCACCCACCCCGTTGGAGGCTCCAGTCACGGACAAAAATCCACATCAAGGCCGGGCCTTAACTGAAATACAGAGGATTACAAAAGGAAAAAGACAATAGATAAAGTATTTACGAAATTTGGAGGAAGTGAAAAACCTGGCTTTTAAAACATGCCACGTCGTAGTTATTGGTAAAGACATAAGATGGTAGAGATTATCAAAGTTTCGAGGTGTGGGGAAAGAAACAGTCATCAAAACGGCCCACCGTGAGGTACCAACAGCCACACAGTAATCATGTGACGCAGTAGCTTGCGTGGTCAGTCTAGTGGTGGTGGCAAACAAGCAGCCTTATGTAGGATGTGAACAGCTTGCCGGGTATTTCCCCAACCATATACTTGAATGCTATTCTTACATCTATCCACAGACAGCCTGCTTCCTTTACTATTCTCCTAATGTGGATCTTTGGCGACAGAATAGGGATGGTGTTAACTCTTTAAGTCCCTCTCGCACACATTCCTGCAGCTTATTCCTCATACTGAGGCTTTCTTTCATTGAGTCCCGTCATCATTACATTCGTTCGGTGAACTTTCATCAACCATGTATTAAGCTACTAATGAGTCTGTCTAGGTTCCCTTGTACGTTAATGCCATCTTCCTCACATCTCACTTCCCTCATGAACTGTGCATCATCTGCATACACATTCAAGTGGGAGTCCACCCCTTCATGCAAGTCATTTACATACAATAAGTGTAATCTTCATAGAGGCAGCCTCTGTGACACTCCAGTGGTGTCCTCTTCTCACTTCGACAAAGCTTTTTTGACGTCCATTCTGTGTACCAATCTAGTAAGACAATCTTCTAACTAATGATGGAATCTCCCTTTTGATCCAACTTCTTAATCACCCTCCTATCTGGTAGGCGTCAACTGCATTCTGGCAGTTCAGATATAAGCAATCCACCTAGCCTACCCTTTTGTTTACGATATAACTCACTCGCTCGTAGAAATGCAAGAGGTGTGTGTGTGTGTGTGTGTGTGTGTGTGTGTGTGTGTGTGTGTGTGTGTGTGTGTGTGTGTGTGTACTTGTGCTACATGGGGAGGGAGTTCTGCACTTCAGAACCCCATCTCTTACATTTGTTCTGTCATACAATCCTTAAACTTCTGTATGCTTTCATGTTCATAATCTTGTGATTATGTTACGTCTTATGCATTTACGACTCTTACGCTATCGAAGTACTTCTTTGCATCTTTTCGAACAAGTTTAATTTCATGTTATAACGTGTAGGTGTTCGATCCTTGCATCTCTCACAGAAGAGTTCACTGTCTACTGGCTTTTATAAAGTTTGTGATCAGGTCACCCCTTACTGTTCTCTCTTCCATGGTTGAAAGATTCAAGGCCTCTACCCCTTTCCCTGGTACCATCTTTGTTGCCCTCGTCTGGACCTTCACTAGCAGTTCTCTGCGCCTCTTTTAGTCCAGTCACGACACCCGAGATATATCTAGTTTTGGCCTAACGCTGGCTGCCACCATCTTGCTGAATACCTCCATACCCATATACGTGAAAGAAATTCTAACACTCGTCAGCAGACACTTTGTCTCCTTAACTTTTCTCTGGCTTGTGGAACTCTGGCGAAAGGTGAGGAACGATGTCAACAGAATCCTTCAGTTTATCTCTTGTAAAATGATATCGCAATCGAGGCATTTTTCACTCTGTCCCATCCTCATTACTTTACGTTTACTCGGGTTGAATTTCATCCATGTATCAGATCAACACTACCCACCTGCAGGACGCCATCCACACTACCCACCTTTACGATGCCTTCCACACTACCCACCTGCAGGACGCCTTCCACACTACCCACCTGCAGGACGCCACCCACCTGGTAGAAGCCACATCGTGTGTACGTACCTGCAAAGAAAAGAACTGACGTTAGTGTAAGGACAGGAGGGTAACATGTGAGCAGTGACAACTACTGGAGCTCCACTTCCAACACTCACACTACTGACGAACATCAGCGTACAACATGCACATCAAAAGATGGCTTCAACCATGGTCAGGGAGGAATGAATGAACACACATTTGTACATAAACTTTCCGTCAATCATATGGATAATAAACAATAACACACACAGTTGTGCGTACATGCGTGTGTGTGTGTGTGTGTGTGTGTGTGTGTACACACACACACACATAGACACATTCAAACAGACATGCATATTCCAAATCTCTCTTCCCTAAAGTTCTGTCTGGATGTTCCAGCCACCACCTCTCCGAGTCGAACACTTAAACCGCATCAGACGTGACTGAGGGACGCCCGCCCAACCGACACAAAACAAAGGTCGAGGCAGGAAAGAGACGGCCGTCCCCACCACACGACGACCCCGCCACACTGTGGTCCTGACTCATCGAAGGAATCTAATCCTCTGGTCCTGAACAAGTTACAAAACGTCATTCCTGTACACATACCGTAGCCCTTGGTAAAGCTCCACCTCTCCCTGACTGCCACAGTCAAATGATCATGAACAATACATCATACATACTGCGCTACGCGTATAACACTATACATAATGTATACAGCCAGATCATGAACAACACATCATACATACTGTGCTACGCGTGTGTGTATATCATATATATATATATATATATATATATATATATATATATATATATATATATATATATATATATATACACACACTAAAACCCAGAAAGAAAAGCACATACATATTAAGTTAAATAAACATAAGTATGAAGAGCAAAACAAAAGGAAAACTATGTACAAATCTTGCATTACAATATAAAGTCAAGAAGTGACGACAAGTCTTACAAGATTTAGTTTACCTTAACTTCCTTACACCAGGAGTGAGACACACCCACCACCTCCCACACTTCTAGACTGTCTTCACCACATACAGGCAACACACGCACCACTCTAATCAATTCATCCGAATTCAAGAAACACCTGTAACCCACCAATACACGAGCAAATACCTTCAAATACCTTATACTTATTCAAGAAACACCGGTGACCAATTACTGAGAGTGTAAATGCCTGCAATTAATACATCTTAATTCAAGAAACTCTATCGGCCAATTACTGCAGTGTAAATACTTACAATTCTCTGACCCACGAGGAATGCGTCGCATTTTCCCCGACTTTCAGAGTCGTGCACAATATACTTGGCTACTGGCAAGTGCTCCAACGTATGGCAGTCTCAAGAACAGCCAACAGGTGCAAACCTTCAATCAAAATAAGAACAGCTGTGTGTGTGTGTGTGTGTGTGTGTGTGTGTGTGTGTGTTAACATACCAACGTTAATCTCCGACAATGTTCCCATTAACTCAAGACACGCTGGAACCCACACACCTCATTAGCGATTACTTAGTGAAAATAAAGCACTAAACACTTCTTTATATAAAATTGGAACTCTGGGCTAAATATAACCTTAAAACTCCTCCTGACAGATGAAGTAAAAATATACGCGTAACTGTGTGTTTACCACTTTTTAAGAAAGAAAAACAAATGTCAAGACAGTAACGCTCAGGTGAACCAAGTAAACACAAACATCATCTTTCATCGTTTAATAAGAATTTGACAACGAACATCTCCAGCAGTGCAGGTTCCTGGCGTTCATCCTGGTCACATCATACCCTCACGCACGGGTGTAGCACTGTCTTCCTCAACATAACTGTCTGTTTAAGCTTGACAGTACGAGCCTTAGATATGATGACGTGACCTTTGTAAACTGCCAGTAAGAAGGCCAAGTCAAAGGGCGTGTCATCACATCAGTCCTTAGTCGTGGTCAAGGCCGGTGACCAAGGTCAAGTGTTGTACTCTGGTGGTGATGGGGTTGACATGACGTTACAAACATGGCCCTTGTGTGTGTGTGTGTGTGTGTGTGTGTGTGTGTGTGTGTGTGTGTGTGTGTGTGTGTGTGTGTGTGTGTGTGTGTGTGAATGCACAAAACCACAGTACTTAAGATGGCAATGCTTATCTTAATTTCATGCTGGAGGCCGCCCGTCACTACCCTCACAGCTCGATCTGGACCGACACTACGATGCTGCTCCACAGATCACACAGGCTGGTACATGCTGTGACCCGCAGTCCTACACACACTCCAAAATCTGGCGGATCGCTGATTTCTTCGTTGCTATTTGCCGGATGTGTTCTACAACTTTCTAACCCGTAACGCTTTGCACATTTCCCCGTTACCATTCAAACAGTTCCCTGCCACGAACATCAACACTAACCATCACAAGATGTAGCAATAGTTTTTCTATAGACTGTTGCTCGTGATACAGCCTCCATAACTGTCATTATAGCAGCGAAAAAGTGTAAATCATTATTATCATTATATATATATATATATATATATATATATATATATATATATATATATATATATATATATATTCTACGTTGGAGGCTCCGGTCACAGACAAAAGTCCACAACAAGGTCTGGCCTTAACTGAAACACAGAGAGGATTAAAGGAAAAGAAGAGACAAAGGAAAACGTCCACAAATTTTGGTGGAGGTAAAAAGCCTGTCTCTTAAAATAAGCCAGGTCATAGCTATTGGGAAAGACATGACATAATAGAGATTTCCAAAGCTTCGAGGTGTAGGGAAAGAAACAGTCATCAAAACGGCCCACCCTTGAGTTGCCAACGGCCACCCAGTAATCATGTGACGCAGCAGTTTGCAGAGTTTTGCGTGGTCTAGCTAGTGCTGGGGCCACAAAAGCCGTCAGCTCTCGGGAGTCAAAACCAAAGCAATAACCATAAAAGAAGGAAAGTGAACCAACAGTACGACGTAGGGCACGACGGTCTAGTTCTGAAGTTAGTCTGGGAAAGTTTATAAATCAGACCGCTCTCGACTCATCTCAGTCACGTAAGGATGCAGAGCTAGAACCTTCCCAGATGCTACAGCAATACGCCGCACAAGAACGAGTCAATCCTTTGTGTAAACGGAGCAACTGCTCAGATGAAAAGAAATTTCAAGATCTAAACATATATGTATATATATATATATATATATATATATATATATATATATATATATATATATATATATTTATTATTTATTTTGCTTTGTCGCTGTCTCCCGCGTTTGCGAGGTAGCGCAAGGAAACAGACGAAAAAAATGGCCCAACCCACCCCCATACACATGTATATACACACACGTCCACACACGCAAATATACATACCTATACATCTCAATGTACACATATATATACACACACAGACACATACATATATACCCATGTACACAATTCACACTGTCTGCCTTTATTCATTCCCATCGCCACCTCGCCACACATGGAATACCATCCCCCTCCCCCCTCATGTGTGCGAGGTAGCGCTAGGAAAAGACAACAAAGGCCCCATTCGTTCACATTCAGTCTCTAGCTGTCATGCAATAATGCCCGAAACCACAGCTCCCTTTCCACATCCAGGCCCCACACAACTTTCCATGGTTTACCCCAGACGCTTCACATGCCCTGATTCAATCCACTGACAGCACGTCAACCCCGGTATACCACATCGATCCAATTCACTCTATTCCTTGCCCGCCTTTCACACTCCTGCATGTTCAGGCCCCGATCACTCAAAATCTTTTTCACTCCATCTTTCCACCTCCAATTTGGTCTCCCACTTCTCCTCGTTCCCTCCACCTCCGACACATATATCCTCTTGGTCAATCTTTCCTCACTCATTCTCTCCATGTGCCCAAACCATTTCAAAACACCCTCTTCTGCTCTCTCAACCACGCTCTTTTTATTTCCACACATCTCTCTTACCCTTACATTACTTACTCGATCAAACCACCTCACACCACATATTGTCCTCAAACATCTCATTTCCAGCACATCCACCCTCCTGCGCACAACTCTATCCATAGCCCACGCCTCGCAACCATATAACATTGTTGGAACCGCTAATCCTCCAGACATACCCATTTTTGCTCTCCGAGATAACGTTCTCGCCTTCCACACATTCTTCAACGCTCCCAGAACCTTCGCCCCCTTCGACTCACTTCCGCTTCCATGATTCCATCCGCTGCCAAATCCACTCTCAGATATCTAAAACACTTCACTTCCTCCAGTTTTTCTCCAGTCAAACTTACCTCCCAGTTTACTTGTCCCTCAACCCTATTGAACTTAATAACCTTGCTCTTATTCACATTTACTCTCAGCTTTCTTCTTTCACACACTTTACCATACTCAGTCACCAACTTCTGCAGTTTCTCACCCAAAGCAGCCACCAGCGATGTATCATAAGCGAACACAACTGACTCACTTCCCACAACAGACTGCACACTTGACCCTTTCTTCAAAACTCTTGCATTTACCTCCCTAACAACCCCACCAATAAACAAATTAAACAATCATAGAGACATCACGTACCCCTACCGCAAACCGACATTCACTGGGAACCAATCACTTTCCTCTCTTCCTACTCTTACACATGCCTTACATCCTCTATAAAAAACTTTTCACTGTTTCTAGCAATAGCAACTTACCTTCCACACCATATACTCTTAATATGAACGCGCACCTACCATATAGCATACAAACCTCCAACAGCCAGGATCGAACCCGGGACCCCTACGTAGCAAGCTGGATGTGATGACCGTGCTGCCACCAGGTGAGGTAAGTCTCGGTCATGATCGTGTCCTTCCCCTGTCTGCACACAATGTCTGATACCCGGATTGTGTGTGTGTGTGTGTGTGTGTGTGTGTGTGTGTGTGTGTGTGTGTGTGTGTGTGTGTGTGGAGAACACGGGTGTTGTTAAGAAAGGCCATCCGCGGCCTCTCTACGTGCTGTTATGTAAGTTACAGCAGCAGCCACACGCCCGCTCGTCTTACCTCATCTGCTTCAAATGGAAAGCAGTACTACCAACACAAGGCACACACACAGGCGAATGTTCATTATCAAACCCGTGACCACGACGGTGCGACCCTTGAGCGCGATATTACGACCCCTGATCACAAAGGGTACAAACCTTGAGCACGATGGTAGGATCCCTTATCACAAAGGGTACTAATCTTAAGCGCGATGGCGATCTCTGACCTGACCCATAAAGGGTCTAGTTAAAATTAGGCCATCCGACCATACCCAAGGGTCGTGCCATCGTGTTCAGGAGTCGTGCCGTCGTCCTAAAGGTTGGGCCGTCGTGTTCAAGGAACCCATATTCCGTTCTGATGAAGAAAAATAAAACATTTGCGCATCGAGGCCAAGGAAGGTGATGACCAATAAACGCCAGAGCTTCACATCCTGGCCGAGAGTTCATCAACACAAAGCAATTTAATGTACAGCTGGGCTGGTCTCGGTCATATTTTTTTTTACGAATATTCCAATCCCATCATGCAATATTCAGCTACTGTACTGTGCAAAAGAAAAGAAGATATAAAAAAAAATGTTTTACAAAATTTGAGGGAAAAAGTAATAATTTTTTACTGGTGGAGAGAGAGAGAGAGAGAGAGAGAGAGAGAGAGAGAGAGAGAGAGAGAGAGAGAGAGAGACGGTGGGTGGGTGAGGTTTGAGTACTGAGGCTGCGGCATGGTTTACGAGTGAGGGAGACGTGGGTGAGGCTGGGTGGAGTGGTCGGTGTTGGCCAAGCAGGCGCCACGGCTTCCCTCACACCACACCTCCTGCCTGCCCAAACCTCTTCCTCCAGTGACTGACCAACTCCGCACTGCATGCGTGATGCCCTAAGTTTTCACCTAACGTTCGCGGGTCGGGTCATAAGTCACCCAGTAATATCTAAGGCACGTGCCGTCGATCATCATCAGATACTAACTCAAGTACAATCAAAGTACCACATTCGGTTGCCTGAGCAGACTGCTCATCGTGACGTAACTGCATCCAACTTGTCTTATTAACACGTGTCCTGACGTCGGCTGTTGATGACCAGCCAAACTACTTTGCCAACACCTTCCCTGGCAAGAAAGTTTTGTACTGCAAAACACCACCATCAAACCTGTGTTGCTGGATCAGATCAACATTCTGTTTTCCTTCGTTCCAACACCATACCTGAGTTGTTCCAAGTTGCGTAAGTTGCTTTGATTATATAAACCCACCCACGCCACGTCTCAAAACTCAAAAGATACATCTAAATACTTTACGATGCTCTGATATGTAGCTCTCTCTCTCTCTCTCTCTCTCTCTCTCTCTCTCTCTCTCTCTCTCTCTCTCTCTCTCTCTCTCTCTCTCTCTCTCTCTCTCTCTCTCTCTCTGGGGTGCTTTGTTCCACCCCTGAATGGAGAGAGGCATACGTCGGCAGTTTTCTGATTCTTCACAATGATAAAAGCTGACGTTCTTTCTCTGAGGAATTTACAAGGTTCCTGATACAGATTTTTATGTATTTCTCGTAGAGGAACCCTAAAGGGTTTGGTTCTGGTCGGGACACACTACAGCTTTGGCTCTGGTGTAGGCAGAGGCGTGATGCCTACTGTAAGTCTGATGGTTCCAAGGCGAGATCTGACAATGCAGCAAGGAAGACGTGTATGGGAAGATGATGAAATAGTTCAGTGGTCTCCCCCTAACACCCATCACTTCACCAGACGTTGAGATGTTGCTGATCGCTAACTATACCATCCAGTCCCTTAATCTCGTCGGGTGACTTTATCTGTTTCTGGACGTTCTTGCCCTACCAACTGTCACACATCTCAAGATTGGTTCAGGTCTTTTTCTTTCCTCTTTCATCTCAGCATCCCCTTTCGCTGGTGTCAGCGGTGAGGGCGTGTCACTGGCTACACTGGCCATCTCCTCCGTCTGCAGGGAGACGTGGCAGGAGTTTGTGATGGGCACAAGAATGTGTGGGTGTTTAATGCTCGCTTCACATATCGCCTGAGCAGGAAGGTACTACCCTTGGGTAGGATGGCGTGAGCACAGATCTAACCTACCTGCTCAAGAGTCGCATCGTCGTGCTCCATAGTCACATCTTCGTCCTCATGGGTCGTACCGTCGTACTCAAGGGTCGTACCGTCATGCTTAAAGCTTTCAACATACGTAACCAGCGGATGAGATGGGATGAATATTGAACTATTCAGCCTGGGGAGTAAACCTGATAACTAAATGCAGTACATATTCCTGCTCCTCCTGAGGTGTGATACACACACACACACACACACACACACACACACACACACACACACACACACACACACACACACAAAAGGCTAACCCTCACCGTACAGTACTTCAGATGCCGCCATGTAATGCTTGTAGTCGTGGTCGAAGAATACATCGGAAATCTTCCTTTATCAAAAAGAAACTATTTCAACCAGGTGGAGTACAGAGGACTTGTGTCCCCGGGAAGTTGGACGTGGAACGTCAACCCTGAGTGGAGACCTGCTCAAGACTCTCCAGAGATTATTTGATTTGCGTCGGCGTCCCCGGCAAATTCATTGTGCACCCCATGCTCATCCTGCGAGCTGTAGCGCTAAAGGATTACACGGGTCACATAGGGTCTTACTCAGAGCCCAGTGAGGTCAGAGAGACAGCCCCGTAACAGCCTGTGGTAGGATCTTTAAAAGGGTTTGGTGTCGAGAGCACAAGGCGCTATCTGTGGCTTGTTATGGTAAGTCAGCCAACTTAAGGGTGAGCGAGCGTTGAAAAATTAGCTCATCTTGTATGTCAAGAGGCCATATTGGCGGCGTCTGCAATACTGTACACCCACCCGCTCGGCTGAGAAAATCATCAAGTTTGGTGATAAGCGAAAAATGAAGCACTTAACTCTTGGTGAATAATGTACAGTGATGAATGTTGTATAATAATAATAATGTAGACAGTGTATAACCTTTATGATGAATGTTGTAAAATAATAACGCAGACAGTGTATAACGTTTATGATGAATGTTGTATAATAATAATATAAAGTGTATAACCTTCATGTTGAATGTTGTATAATAATATAGACAGTGTATAACCATGTTGAATGTTGTATAATCATATAGACAGTGTATAACCTTCATGGTGAATGATGTATAATAACAAGGTAGAAAGTCCATAACCTTCACGATGAATGTTGTATAATACTCAGGGTGGTCTGTCTCCCCTTACGCCTCGTCCTGCCTCGAGCGCAACACAAGTCGTCATAACTGCCGCCTCTCGAAGTTCCCTGACCTGTCTCTTATGGGCGGGCGGGAGAACGTGTACACCACACTCACACACGAGACCAGAGAGGGTCTCTACAACCAGACCCCAAAAACAGTCTATCGTTATACGACCAAATATGACAAAGACAGAGAGGCAATCGGTGGAAAGGTTCGTGAGTACGGTACACACACATCTAGATCGTGCACGTGATCAGCCAAGTGGTCGCGGGCCACAGCTTCAAAACAGCCTGGATGGTCAAAACCCAACCTACCTGTACAGGTTGGATCCCAGAGCGAGTAAGATAACAAGAGACAACCTGATCTATGGTTCCCCGAGACGCACAACAGTCATAACTTACAACTACCTCGTTTCCTCTTGTTAAAGAGGGAATTCCCCTCTGCCAACAGTTAGTAGTCATGTACAAAAGAAAACTGAAAACGAATTACTTTCGAAATTTATAAAATAAAACAAGGAAGATATCAAAGTGCCACAGACAAACTTACAACTTCCTGTCACTTTCGACATAAATATCACTTAGCGCAAACACATGAACGAACACCCGAGATCAACGCATCATTACTGGTGACTGATCACTCCATAAGTATCACTGACTGTCAGAGGAAGATTTAGGAGCCAACACCTTCCCTGTGCTCGGTGACGCACCCACAGAACAAGACAATATAAGGCCATCAAAAATACACTTGAGCTTATGCCCGCCATCAACCTCCTGACACGAGTAATAATTTCCCAGCAGACGCGGCCGGTGTGTCTCTCAGAAGCGGCCGGTAATAAATTGGTCAAGGTTGGCTGGAGGCGGCGTTCTGAATGTTTTGTTTTAAAACATACCATCATGGATCAGCGGCACAAAGCGGCGTCACCACCCCCCCGCCATCACCGTAACAGTCAACGAGCGAAGGATGATTAGCAGACACCGTCGATGTGGCCACACTGCACCAGCAGGTTCCCAGCCTCACTTCATCCCAGAGTTATCAACAGTATGACGACCTCAGAGATAACCCCGACCCGCCCGACCTCCTTCATCACATACAACATCAACACAGAACACCACACTCAGGTGTGCCTCATTACATCACGGGTTGGCTGCGTTTCTGACAAATCAAGACCCCGCTGGTGTCTGATGCCTCTCTTACAGCAAGGCTACGGACATTCGTCGTGTGAAACTTATATGAAATACCCAGGAAAAACCAATCTCATGGTCTTGTGTGATCTAACAACAATACAACCATCTCTCTTCCCACAAATAACCCATAATCACCATTCCTCATGTAACGTCTGGTCAGCTTTACCTGTATGTACGTTGTCCAAGGTCATTCCAACCGAGCCTGCACAATGCTCATCAACCACACTTCACGAGCACAGCGAAACCTAAGCCATATAGTCCTACCGAGGCCGCCCCCAACACGTAACCTCACTGAACATGAGAGGTAGATGACTCTCTACTGCCATCCTGCATTTGTCCAATCATTTATGTGTCTTGACACCTTGAGTACAGCGATATACGACTACTGGGTAGAATGGTGTGAACTCTGACCTGACCTAGACAGATCAAGTCAAAGGTCACGCCATCACACCCAAGGGCCGTGCCGTTGTGCCAGAGGGACGCAGGCGTAAATATCATTCAGCAGGTCTAAGGCTGCCGGGAACATCCCTGACTGGAGCGGCCCCACCCAGGCGGGAGATGCGTAGACTGCCGACGTTCGACCATGCCTTCTGCGTCGACTGGTTGACCCAGCCAGCCTTGTGGCAGGAAGGTCAGTCAGCAAGTTACCGAGAACCTCGGGTAACGCCGCCATTACCTTCATTTCCCCAGCTGCTGATCTTCCTGGCATGAGTTCCCGTCTTTTTCCTCGGCGGACACGTAATGTGATCACCAAAAATGACAGTATCCCAGCGGGAGTCTGTTGACCACACTTTTCCTCCTGCTTCTCTCTCTCTCTCTCTCTCTCTCTCTCTCTCTCTCTCTCTCTCTCTCTCTCTCTCTCTCTCTCTCTCTCTCTCTCTCTAATGCTCAAGTTCTGGTGGAACAGACTCGGCCACAAAGAGATTAATTTCATGCGTTGAATATCCATCACCTTAAATGGAAGCTTGGCTCCTACACTGGTACAGTGTACTATCACACACAAACACACACACACACACACACACACACACACACACACACACACACACACACACCGTGGCATCTATGTTGCCAACACGTTACTCGCAGTAAGACACCAGAAAACCAGTTTAGAATCTGACAACATTTAGTCCCATCCTGTTAATCATCAGAGACGACCCGGACGGCCGTCAAGTTTTTCCAAACCGTACTATCATGTCGCAATGTCCTCTACAGCCCAGTCCACAGCCATGCTGCAGCCAATGTCCTCTGCAGCCCAGTCCACAGCCATGCTGCAGCCAATGTCCTCTGCAGCCCAGTCCACAGCCATGCTGCAGCCAATTCGACTTGTAATAAGATGATCTGTATCACATGTATGACACGTTTCAAACTTGCTTTGTATCACACAGATAATAATGTTACCTTTGTTAGTGTCACCATCACTTGCTAACCTGTCACTACATATATCATCATGTACTGCATGTATCCTGAACCTCCCTCTCTCCTGACGGGAGGGGTACACCCCTTTGGGTTCCTGGGCCCTACCTGACCTCACCTGTCACCCTCCTATGTCGATGTATTGTACCCACTGTACGCTTTATATCTGCCCACATCTATCCCTAGATATGTACCCTTCGCCTATACTCTCATTCATATGCTCTATGTATATCTACAGAAGAAAAAAAATCAAAACTAAAAGAATTCTTTAAGTCCTGACGAGATGCATGGTACGGACCACACACTACCAACCCTTGTACACCTGCTGTTGTCGTAAGGTATAATAAAAACCCATGTTGATAACAGTGACGGGTAAGGTGAGCCTACGTAGCCTTTTGGACACATCTGTCATGACCCAATGATGTTTGTACAATATAGTGATGTCAAAAGGCTTATTCGTGCGTGAATCACCCGCCCAATCAGGATTTTAACCATAAAATGACCTAATAGTCCAGTTTTGTATAAAAGACTTTACTGCACAATGAAAATGTATAGTAAACAGTTCGGGAAAGTTACAGCTCACTTAAAACACCGGCAAAAATATTCTTGAGTTATCGAATGATGACGTCCAACAAAGTACAAGGTGCTACCATCAGCGTACCTCGACGGCGCTGTCACAGGCAAGACACACTGCCAATAATCATTTTATTATTATTTAATTACACGGTAGCAAGGTATCGATCACGGGTACTGGTGCCCACTTCATGCCTCAGACTGTGTGTGTGTGTGTGTGTGTGTGTGTGTGTGTGTGTGTGTGTGTGTATCATGGCGGGGTGCCTGAGGATTGGTGGAACGCATGTACAGGGCCAACGTATAAAGGCAAGGGGTATAAATATGAGAGTACCTGGTATGTGCATACTGAGAGGGTGATATACAGAAAGCATCAGACTGGAGAGGAACTATGTGGTTTCAGGAGCAGCAGAGGATGTGTGTGTGGGTCAGGTGTTTGCTTTGAAGAGTGCGTTGTGAGAAATTCAGTACTTACATTCTCAAACAGAATAATCTATTTGTGGCATTTATGGATCTGGAGAACGCACATGATAAGGTTGACAGAGTTGCTTTGTGGGAGGTGTTATGAACGTATAGTGTGAGTGGAAAGCTTTCGAAAGAAGTGAGTAGTCTTCATCACGATAGTGAGGCGTGTTCACGAGTAGGCCGAGAGAAGGGTAAGTGGATCCAGACAAAGACGGGTTTGCCTAACAGGTGTGTGACGTCACCATGGCTGTTTGATCTGATTTATGACGTAGCGGTGAGGGAGGTAAATGCAAGCGCCTGGGAGAGGGAGGCGGACAGGTATGCTCTCAGCTTGGGGTAGAGGGTCCGGGAAGGCGAGTCAGTTGCTGTTTGCTGATGACAGTGCGATGGTGGACAATTCGAGTGAGGAACCTCAAAAGTCGGTGTCGGAGTTTGGGAGATGGTGCAAGAGAAGGTGGTTGAGAGTAAGCGCAAATACAAACAAGGTTATGAGTTTCAACAGTGCAAAGAGAACTTAGTTAGAGCGTGAATCTGAATGGAGCAAACGTGGAGGAAGTGTTATCTCAAATATGGAAAGATACCAACAGAAGACGGGAATAAAGGCTGCTACTCCGTCAATGATGAAGATAAGTGATGGACTGAAAACAAAACATGGTAAAAATATCAACGAGAATATCGTGGTATATATCATGCAGTAAAGCTAGGACGAGGTAAAGCTAAAAGGATCGGTGAACACAAAGCTGATACACGACATCATAGGACATCCAATGTGCTTGATGTGTACAGGTGTAGACACCTACCAAAGTGACAAGAAGCTTAAATAATGCTCAAAAGATTGAGCAACAATGAAAAAAAAAAGTTTTGAAGCTGCCCACATACGCGAAGAAGGGATCAGCAACCATTATACTTTCTGTGTTGGAATGGACCAGCGGTGAAAATGGCTTTCTTAGAATACATGGGTGAGAGAGAGAGAGAGAGAGAGAGAGAGAGAGAGAGAGAGAGAGAGAGAGAGAGAGAGAGAGAGAGAGAGAGAAGCCTGGGCGGGGGTAAGGAAGGCGGTGTGGCGTCCTGGCCTGCGGGACTTAATGACTTGTATCTCTATACTTTACTTAGTTTCTCTGAAGAAGGATTTTGCACACGCCGAAACGTTAGACGAATAAAACCTATAAGCTCTCACCAATGTTTACCCACCACTCCAACCCACATATACGTCTGCGGATATAAAGCGCATGTAGCACAAAACATGTGCTACAGTTAGCGGCAAACGTGGACCATGACGTCACTCTCAATCACCTTAGAATCGCCCGGCACTCGCTCAACACAGTAACAATAATATGAATAAAAAGAAAAGGTCAAGCAAACGACCACGGAAAACTTAAAGTTGCCCTGAAATAATACGTGGAAATGATCCTGTAGGATGCAGGACCCTGGCCTCTCATCCCACACACATCTAATCAAGTCAATTATAGCTGAAAAAATACGTTCTAATTTCCTGAATGGCTGGCCAGGCCAAGCCAGATACTGCCAGATGGAATACGGCCACACGGGCGGTGACTTGGGGCAAGATGGGGAGGGTCGGTGGCGGGGACCTGGGGCAGGAGGGAGGCGGGGACCTGGGGCAGGATGGTGGAGGGGACCTGGGGCAAGAGGGTGGCGGGGACCTGGGGCAGGATGGTGGCGGGGACCTGGGGCAGGAGGGAGGCGGGGACCTGGGGCAGGAGGGTGGCGGGGACCTGGGGCAGGAGGGCGGCGGGGACCTGGGGCAGGATGGTGGCGGGGACCTGGGGCAGGAGGGTGGCGGGGACCAGGGGCAGGAGGGTGGCGGGGACCAGGGGCAGGAGGGTAGCGGGGACCTGGGGCAGGATGGTGGCGGGGACCTGGGGGAGGATGGTGGCGGGGACCTGGGGCAGGATGGTGGCGGGGACCTGGGGCAGGATGGTGGCGGGGACCTGGGGCAGGAGGGTAGCGGGGACCTGGGGCAGGAGGGCGGCGGGGACCTGGGGCAGGATGGTGGCGGGGACCTGGGGCAGGATGGTGGCGGGGACCTGGGGCAGGATGGTGGCGGGGACCTGGGGCAGGAGGGTAGCGGGGACCTGGGGCAGGAGGGTGGCGGGGACCTGGGGCAGGAGGGTGGCGGGGACCTGGGGCAGGATGGTAGCGGGGACCTGGGGCAGGATGGTGGCGGGGACCTGGGGCAGGAGGGTGGCGGGGACCTGGGGCAGGAGGGTGGCGGGGACCTGGGGCAGGAGGGGAAACTATATATAAATGTGCTACAGTATGTGTGAATTTGATTTACTGGATATAACAAGAGGGTTGGGGGCAGCAGCCTGCTGAGCAGGAGCCGGGTAGAGGGACGGACGGACGGACGGAGGGAGGGATACAAAAGAAGATGGAGAGAGAATGATGGAGATTTTCCTAGGCTTACGACCTTGTGTTGTATTAATGGCGAAAGTTAGTGAGCGTGGCTGGTGCTGATGTGGTTCACGTTTTCTTGTGGCAGTAAGACGGTGAGTGCTGAAGTATGTGGCGGTAAGGTAGTGGTGACCAGGTTTGTGACAGGAAGGTAGTGGTGACCAGGTTTGTGGCGGTAAGATAGTGGTGACCAGGTTTGTGGCGGTAAGGTAGTGGTGACCAGGTTTGTGACAGGAAGGTAGTGGTGACCAGGTTTGTGGTAGTAAGGTAGTGTTGACCAGGTTTGTGGTAGTAAGGTAGTGGTGACCAGGTGTGTGGTAGTAAGGTAGTGGTGGCCAGGTTTGTGGCAGTAAGGTAGTGGTGACCAGGTTTGTGGCGGTAAGGTAGTGGTGACCAGGTTTGTGGCGGTAAGGTAGTGGTGACCAGGTTTGTGGCGGTAAGGTAGTGGTGACCAGGTTTGTGGTAGTAAGGTAGTGTAGACCAGGTTTGTGGTAGTAAGGTAGTGGTGACCAGGTTTGTGGCGGTAAGGTAGTGTTGACCAGGTTTGTGGCGGTAAGGTAGTGGTGACCAGGTTTGTGGTAGTAAGGTAGTGGTGACCAGGTTTGTGGCGGTAAGATAGTGGTGACCAGGTTTGTGGCGGTAAAGTAGTGTTGACCAGGTTTGTGGTAGTAAGGTAGTGTAGACCAGGTGTGTGGTAGTAAGGTAGTGGTGACCAGGTTTGTGGCTGTAAGGTAGTTGTGACCAGGTTTGTGGCGGTAAGGTAGTGTTGACCAGGTTTGTGGCGGTAAGGTAGTGTTGACCAGGTTTGTGGCGGTAAGGTAGTGTAGACCAGGTTTGTGGTAGTAAGGTAGTGTAGACCAGGTTTGTGGTAGTAAGGTAGTGTTGACCAGGTTTGTGGCGGTAAGGTAGTGTTGACCAGGTTCGTGGTAGTAAGGTAGTGGTGACCAGGTTTGTGGTAGTAAGGTAGTGTTGACCAGGTTTGTGGTAGTAAGGTAGTGGTGGCCAGGTTTGTGGTAGTAAGGTAGTGGTGGCCAGGTTTGTGGTAGTAAGGTAGTGGTGACCAGGTTTGTGGTAGTAAGGTAGTGGTGGCCAGGTTTGTGGTAGTAAGGTAGTGGTGACCAGGTTTGTGGTAATAAGGTAGTGGTGACCAGGTTTGTGGTAATAAGGTAGTGGTGACCAGGTTTGTGGTAGTAAGGTAGTGTTGACCAGGTTTGTGGTAGTAAGGTAGTGTTGACCAGGTTTGTGGTAGTAAGGTAGTGTTGACCAGGTTTGTGGTAGTAAGGTAGTGGTGACCAGGTTTGTGGTAGTAAGGTAGTGTTGACCAGGTTTGTGGTAGTAAGGTAGTGTTGACCAGGTTTGTGGTAGTAAGGTAGTGTTGACCAGGTTTGTGGTAGTAAGGTAGTGTTGACCAGGTTTGTGGTAGTAAGGTAGTGTTGACCAGGTTTGTGGTAGTAAGGTAGTGGTGACCAGGTTTGTGGTAGTAAGGTAGTGGTGGCCAGGTTTGTGGTAGTAAGGTAGTGGTGACCAGGTTTGTGGTAGTAAGGTAGTGGTGGCCAGGTTTGTGGTAGTAAGGTAGTGGTGACCAGGTTTGTGGTAGTAAGGTAGTGGTGACCAGGTTTGTGGTAGTAAGGTAGTGTTGACCAGGTTTGTGGTAGTAAGGTAGTGTTGACCAGGTTTGTGGTAGTAAGGTAGTGGTGACCAGGTTTGTGGTAGTAAGGTAGTGTTGACCAGGTTTGTGGTAGTAAGGTAGTGTTGACCAGGTTTGTGGTAGTAAGGTAGTGTTGACCAGGTTTGTGGTAGTAAGGTAGTGTTGACCAGGTTTGTGGTAGTAAGGTAGTGTTGACCAGGTTTGTGGTAGTAAGGTAGTGGTGACCAGGTTTGTGGTAGTAAGGTAGTGTTGACCAGGTTTGTGGTAGTAAGGTAGTGTTGACCAGGTTTGTGGCAGTAAGACACTGCTGAAGTCAGTGTAAGACTGTTAACCGCCACATCCAGAGCCTTGTGTAAAGTCGGTGCATTAAAGCGCTATTCATCTCCATCTATCTTCATCTCCCACACGTTAGGGAAAATATCCACGTCAGGTGTTATGGTGCACTAAGTGGAGGATACAATGTGTCACCTCCATAAGCATGGCTGGGTGTTAACTTCCTGGTTTTACTGCCCACACTACTGAGTTTACCTTCCCGGTTTACTTGCCACACGACTGAGTTTATCTTCCCATTATACCTGTGGATGGTAGTGTTATACTACAAACTACATCATGTGGAGGGTAGGGTTAACATACTTCACACTACACGATGTGGAGGGTAGAGTTAACATACCTCACGCTACATGATGTGGAGGGTAGAGTTAACATACTACACACTACATCATGTGGAGGGTAGAGTTAACATACTACACACTACATCATGTGGAGGGTAGAGTTAACATACGACACACTACATCATGTGGAGGGTAGAGTTAACATACGACACACTACATCATGTGGAGGGTAGAATTAACATACGACACACTACAACATGTGGAGGGTAGAGTTAACATACGACACACTACATCATGTAGAGGGTTGAGTTAACATACGACACACTACATCATGTGGAGGGTAGAATTAACATACGACACACTACATCATGTGGAGGGTTGAGTTAACATACGACACACTACATCATGTGGAGGGTAGAATTAACATACGACACACTACAACATGTGGAGGGTAGAGTTAACATACGACACACTACATCATGTGGAGGGTAGAATTAACATACGACACACTACATCATGTGGAGGGTAGAATTAACATACGACACACTACATCATGTGGAGGGTAGAATTAACATACGACACACTACATCATGTGGAGGGTAAAGTTAACATACGACACACTACATCATGTGGAGGGTAGAGTTAACATGCCACACACTAAATCATCCCTTAAAACCATATACCCATAAGTACACTATTGTTACATATACTACGGAATCCTTCCTAAACGTTTCCAACAGTTGGAAAACCAGACCCATATATGTACCAGCCACATGCAGATCAGCAGCAGCAACAGCACCATGGAGGAGTGTGGCAAGGGAGCCTGGAAGAGAGAGAGAGAGAGAGAGAGAGAGAGAGAGAGAGAGAGAGAGAGAGAGAGAGAGAGAGAGAGAGAGAGAGAGAGGCGAGCAACTGGTGGGCGCACCGAGGGGCGCTCTGATCCCTTCCTCTTTAAGTCAGGCAGAGAGAGAGAGAGAGAGAGAGAGAGAGAGAGAGAGAGAGAGAGAGAGAGAGAGAGAGAGAGAGAGAGAGAGAGAGAGCCACACTCGTGGATACGCCAGCTTACGGACGGCAAACAACAACACCTCGGTGGATCAAAGTGTTTACAAGAGGCTGCTGGAGCTGCAGGTGGGTGCAGTATAACGGGCAGAAGCGCTCTTAGCTACCAAGGCAGCGGCTGACAACTTATCCCTCACCTTGAGCACGTCCTGGCGCTCGTCCACGATCATTACACACCACTAAGGCACGTACAGCGAGTGGCACCTTGTACCACACAGTGAGGACACACACTGCGACGCCCGGACAAAGAGCAAGTCTCTCTGCTAAACCAAATATTTGTCGTTACAAATACCGTTAATTGAAGTTCATTCTTTTATGCATACCATACATACGTATACCTTATGTTTGTTTCAAGGTCTGTCTCTAACCTTCCCCTGAACCCTACGGATCAATTTGCATATAGCCTCTCTGGTGAGGGCCTGGCTTGCAAGGCTGTTTGATGCTGTCCGCTCCATTTTCTACGCATGATGTGTAACCTCCTTGGTCTGGTGCACTCGGGAAAAACTCGTCCATCTCCTTCTTGAAGAAGTGCACGGATTTCCACATTTTTCATATATCTGCTGGTAGCAGTTCAACACGTGTGGGCCGCTGACACGTGCTGTTTTTGTCTATAATCTGATCCGGCATCTCTCCACCTCAGTGGATTCTAGGTCAACCTTACCAGTATATCACTCCAGCAGTGGATTACCCCAGTATCCTTCACGAGACCTTCCAGTCTTTTCCTAATGTTATGATGTATCACGTGCGTCTAGGTTCTACTAATGGTCTGAGTTTTTTAAAGAGTTTTTAGTCTGTCTCAATAATTCAGATGATCTACTGAAATGAAGCTGAAATTACAGGAAATCTGACGTTTCCTACATGATCAACTTCCCTGGTTCATCTGGTAATGTTATTACACATCAGTATTCCAGTCAGGAGTGATGTGCTTCAAACAGTGTCATCGTAAGTCTTGCTTCCCTGGTCTTAAAATGTTCTCAGCAACGAATATCTACCAGCAATGGTGACGTCATTCAATATCATCGGCCTGGAACCTAACACACAGTCTCTCTCTCTCTCTCTCTCTCTCTCTCTCTCTCTCTCTCTCTCTCTCTCTCGAGGGAACATCAGTTGGTAAAGGATGAATTCTTCTTTCCTTCTGTGCTTGATTAAGACATTCACTGAACTACACCAAACGCAGTTAACGAAATGTAGCCCTTCTTTCTCTCAACTAGTCACTGTAGCCCTTCCTTCTCTTAACTCGTCACTGTAGCCCTTCTTTCTCTCAACTAGTCACTGTAGCCCTTCCTTCTCTCAACTCGTCACTGTTGCCCTTCTCTCTCTCAACTCGTCACTGTTGCCCTTCTCTCTCTCAACTCGTCACTGTAGCCCTTCTTTCTCTCAACTCGTCACTGTAGCCCTTCTTTCTCTCAACTCGTCACTGTAGCCCTTCTTTCTCTCGACTCGTCACTGTAGCCCTTCTTTCTCTCAACTCGTCACTGTAGCCCTTCTTTCTCTCAACTCGTCACTGTTGCCCTTCTTTCTCTCAACTCGTCACTGTTGCCCTTCTTTCTCTCAACTCGTCACTGTAGCCCTTCTTTCTCTCAACTCGTCACTGTAGCCCTTCTTTCTCTCAACTCGTCACTGTAGCCCTTCTTTCTCTCAACTCGTCACTGTAGCCCTTCTTTCTCTCAACTCGTCACTGTAGCCCTTCTTTCTCTCAACTCGTCACTGTAGCCCTTCTTTCTCTCAACTCGTCACTGTAGCCCTTCTTTCTCTCAACTCGTCACTGTAGCCCTTCTTTCTCTCAACTCGTCACTGTAGCCCTTCTTTCTCTCAACTCGTCACTGTAGCCCTTCTTTCTCTCAACTCGTCACTGTAGCCCTTCTTTCTCTCAACTCGTCACTGTAGCCCTTCTTTCTCTCAACTCGTCACTGTAGCCCTTCTTTCTCTCAACTCGTCACTGTAGCCCTTCTTTCTCTCAACTCGTCACTGTAGCCCTTCTTTCTCTCAACTCGTCACTGTAGCCCTTCTTTCTCTCAACTCGTCACTGTAGCCCTTCTTTCTCTCAACTCGTCACTGTAGCCCTTCTTTCTCTCAACTCGTCACTGTAGCCCTTCTTTCTCTCAACTCGTCACTGTAGCCCTTCTTTCTCTCAACTCGTCACTGTAGCCCTTCTTTCTCTCAACTCGTCACTGTAGCCCTTCTTTCTCTCAACTCGTCACTGTAGCCCTTCTTTCTCTCAACTCGTCACTGTAGCCCTTCTTTCTCGTATCTCGTCACCTTATACATTCGTGCGAATGTATAAACCACAGGTTTCCACACCAGTGTCGTATTCCAGGCCAAGTTTCCAGTGGCATCCGACCGGAGACTAAGTGGTTTCTCATGCTTCTCCCGCTACAGTTCCCCTTCGCTGCACAACCCAACGTCTTGCCCATGGAAGTTATAAACAGCCGCAGTAAAATCTAAATGGAATTATAAACGAACAATAATACTGGCAGCAGCAACAGCAGCAGGAGGCGATCCAGTCACAGGCATCCTCGATCCCCTTCAACCCAACGGTATAACCCTTTGATGACCTTATCTTTGACCTGACTGATCCTTACGGGTCAGGTCAAAGGCCACGTGATTGTATTCGAGTAACAACCATATCGTCGTTATAAAGGGGGTTAGTTAACATCCACCAACCAGACGTTCCCAATGTAGTCATCTCGAGTCGCTATACATCCTTCGTTATTTGATAACCTCGTCATTAGTTCTCTCTCTCTCTCTCTCTCTCTCTCTCTCTCTCTCTCTCTCTCTCTCTCTCTCTCTCTCTCTCTCTCTCTCTCTCTCGTGTTAATACTAAGTGCGATGTCAGGCTTCGATACGTCTTCAGCATTGTCTTACTGCGACACACTTCGGCAACACTGTCTTGCTGCGTGTGTGCGTGTCTATGCACGTGACCTATTAATCTTGGCAGCATTACACTGTATATCGAATATCACACGATTCCCTAAGGTTACCGACAAAACTACACTCGGATCCAGTAAGGAAGCGTCGCCTTGACAACAAAGCACATCTGTGCGAAGTTCTTGTTGCATCGTGGCATCAGAGACCACATCCCTACCGCTGTTACTGACTCTGTACAAAGGTCAGTTCATTCATTTCTAAAAAAGAAGGAGACGGATTTTTCTGCACGTCACTCATCAGCCAGGAGCTCTTCCTGTCACTGGGATCAGGAAATGCTGTAAAGTCGACCTGTCTTTAGAGTGTGCTTCCAGGTCCACTGGTGAACCTCAGTGATGACCTCAGGTGGGGGGGCAAGCATAGCCCTCTCCAAATACACACTAAGATGTAGTCGGTGCAGGGATAAACAACATGAAGTGGCCAAAGATACAAGGAGTCAGATGCATTTCTCGAAGTTTCTAATACACCAGAGGTACACGTTCCTCATCATGTGCCACGTAACGATGGGCAATTTCTTCCTTAACCTCTGGACCCAGTACAGGCGGCTGCTGTACATGCTCAATGTCTTGAACGTTCCTTTACAACTTTAGGTTTATTACTGTCTGGTGCAATGTGCAACTATCGTAGTGTAATAACAGTGCGTTCTTTTGGTGCGAGTGCCCATTAGTTACAGAAGAGACAGACCACAAAACCGCAAACCCACGTCATCAAATAAGCAACCGGATGGAACCAGTAAGAAGCAGATACACTATACTGAAAGATAAATCTTGATTCTGCATAAAATTACCAACCGTAAGCGACAGTATTGTTTTTTCTTCCCTACTCTGTACCTATTGCTTTGCTCTGCTCCCGAGAACTACCTTTTCTTATGTCCGCGCCATTAGCTGCTAGACCATGTAATATCTAGCAAGGCTGCGTCACCTAACTATTGTGTGGTCGCTGCCAACTCAAGGGTCAGGCGTTATGATGTCTTGTTTTTTTCTTATGATCTTAAACTTTACTCTCTCAAGACTTCTGTAGCAGCGACAACCTCTCCCTTCTTAAAATATAGGTGTTCACCTCCTCCAAAACTCTTGCATTACATTCGTTGTCTCTCTTTCTCTACTTTCACATATTTCTTTTGCCCCCTACTTGATATTTCACTTAAGGTCTAGCCTCAGTGAGAACTTCCATCTGTGGCTGGGGACTACGACAGAAAAAAAAAAAAAATGAAGATGTGAGGCGGGCGTGCACTACTCCTGTGCCACAACCGATCGTTCCGGGAAGATGTCAACCTGGAGCTGCCTCTTAAAGCAGTGGTCCCCAACCTTCATGAGTCACGTACCACTAGCTGTCCTTCCTCCACTCTCTCTACATACCCACTTGACATACAAACTCTCACTTCAACTTGATAAAGATGCAGTTGAATGTGTGAAACAGTCAAATGTAATCCTTATCATAAAATCATCATCTTTTCTTCTCACGTCTATCAGCAGAAGCCACAGCGCCATGTACCATGTTGATGGCCCTGACGTGCCACCGGCTGGGAAGCAGTGTGTCTTGCCCGTGTCATGTGGGGCCGCTGTACCGCATAACTGATCATGTTAGGGAACGTCTACCCCAGAGTCATAAACATGATTATCTTTTCTCATCTCACAATTAATGGTGTCAGAATCCTCGTCAACAGTTGCCACACACAGTTACGTACATCAAAGAACTATTCTTCCTCTCAGACTTGAAGAATTATTTACTCCCGTAACATCACAGTTGGACGCGACTGGTCAAAACCAGAGCGGATAACAGGTATCTCTGCTTCGTTATTATAGAAATCTTTAAATCGAAATCGAGCTCCATGATCACAGTTCCTGATATCTCCTTTTTTCGATCCTCTTCCTTTCACCTGACCAAGCCTTGCCCTCCCGCCCGCTACATTATAAGTAAAAACTGCTCACGTCTGGTTGCAATAACACATCCGCTATAAAGATGTTTGCACCACACCACCAGGCAGGCAAGAGCCACACCTCCAGAATGACTTGGCTACCATCCCACAACTCAAGAAAAAGTTCGAAGTTTCATTATCTTTCAACCCTTGAAAATAATCTTTCGAAACTGGAGTGTTTCCAAACTCAGCAGCAGCAAGTAGCCGGCAGCATTGCAACATGACTAGGCAAAACATGGTAGTACAGGCTAACAATGGCACATATCTGCAGCTACTTATACACACCTGATGCTCTACACTGTACCGTATTCATGTGGCATCACAGACCAAGAGAGGAAACTCAGGTGGTATTTCCCAGGTTTATACCACATTGTATCAGACAACAACTACAATGAAGGCAAACTTCAGTATGCACAGCCTGGGCTCTACGACAAGTTCTAACCCTGAGAATCTCTTTGACGGAGTCCAAAGCAATCTAACTTATCAAACTCTCCCAATCTACCATCGTGTGCGCCTGGCGGCGCGTGTATGGGGCGGCAGGTCCCCTGGGAACCAGCGAGGACCAGTGACATTACTGTCGCTTAATCTCTTGTCAACAACTCAGCGCGGCATCCATCCTAAATTAAAGATTCTGGGAAGATAGTGGCTATGTAGGACAACAATGCCGACGTTACTGGCCGACCAAACACCACGAAGAAAGACAAATGAAGGCAATGAACGAACATAAAACGAACCAAAGAGAGAGAAGGGAAATGTTTTAAGACGGCATTACGAGAGGACTGACACTACCGCGGATCGTAAAACAACTCTGTGAACAGGAAAACAAGTGAGAGAGAGAGAGAGAGAGAGAGAGAGAGAGAGAGAGAGAGAGAGAGAGAGAGAGAGAGAGAGAGAGAGAGAGAGAGAGAGAGAGAGAGAGAGAGAGAGAGCGCGCAAGGGAGCTGTACTGAGAGGTACTGAGAGATCCAAGCAGGGACAGGGTAGGTAGGTGTCCCACAATACTCAACAGACCAACTCTAAGGAGCTGTCAGCCGCCTGAGAACTACCACCAATGTTGGCTCACTTGACAGTCTCAGTCTATCACCCTGTACACAGCTCAGTTCCTTAGTCAAATTTCCCCCGTACCCAATACTCTAGCTGGGTGAAGTCTATCGCCCAGCCACGCGTCCGGCTAAAAACCGTTTAACACAGGATAACACGCTGGACATGAGATGGACTTTGGGTTGGGACACTTACTTTGTGCGTGTTCACACCGCATAACACAGACATGTGTTACGAGACACACACACAGTACCGTAACATCAGTCAAGGATAAGGAGGGCGTTATTTTACTGGTGACACTGGGAATATGCATAAAAAAGAGGGAGGGGGAGGCAACCTGAAGCCGCACGTCTTGGTTGTCTGTCACGTGGGATGTGTGGTATGTGGTATCGCGTCCCATGTGAACGGGTTCATCGAAAAATAGCACCAATTTAGAGACACGTGGCTCAAAAATGTAGCTCGTGCAGCGTATAATCTGGTGTGATATGGCCTTTAGCCACGTCTGCAGGAAAGCCATCCCGCATGTGATCCACGACTACAGACACACCACGTCCCAAAGTCTGTCAACCAACCGGCCAATACTCCAGCGAAGACAGGTCTCTAAACAAGCTACGACGCAAGCCAAGTCTTGTTTCATCCGAGACAAGTTTCGAGGTCTGTTACGGCTCCACCTGGAGCCACGGTTCATCCAGATAAAGTAAGTCACCAGCCCAAGTCCCCATACAAGCACAGTCCCCATATACATAAAAACGTCACATCTCAAGAAAAGATCAGGCAGAAGCGCAGCTCCTACACAGCCACATATATCCCGATTTGAGCAAGATTTCGAGCTGCGACAAGTCAATAAATCAGTCCAGTCTCCAGCTTGACAGTGTTTCACAGATCACCAACTGAACCAAGTCTACCGTCACACCTAGTTTCCTGCTGGACCAGAATACCAACTGATGTACGACGCCTGCAGAGGAAGTCTTTGTCCAGGCGAGTTAGTCCCACGTCGAAACTGGTCTCGAAGTACGCCAAGTTTCCAGATAGGTCGAGTGTCTCCAACTGACCACCACCATCCCCCATCCCATGTCCTACAGCCTCCACCACCACCATCCTCCAGCACCTGACATACATCCTCTATCACCACAATCCCCAGCACTTGTCCTGTACCCTTCACCACCACCATCTATTCCTACAACCTGTACCCTCCTATCCCCAACTGCTCCCGTCACACACACACACACACACACACACACACACACACACACACTGGGGAATCTTTCTTCCCTTCATATCGTATTGCAAGATTTATGGCCAGTAAACAGCGCTGGCATCTGTTTCTCACCTCACCAACGTTATTTGCCCAATCTTTCACCACAGCTCTTTGTTGTCATAAATACCTTTACGAACACAACATATTTCAGTACTATTTTTTATGACATTTTGTATTCCACACACACACACACACACCACAATGCTTCACCATTCATAATTAAACACAGTAGGAGTCCCCGATTTCATTTACCGCCAGCTACACATCATTACGCGGCCCACTTCCCTAAAAGTTGTTCTCCATTCTAACACAGTCGTATCTGATTTGATGTGTGTGCACAGATGTTACTTGTTCCCAGTGCTTTATCATCATCATGGCGGTACCCCCGCCGTTCCTGGCTATCTCTGTTATCATCAGCCTGGTAGGAACCCTCACGTTCCCGGTCGGCTATGATATTGTCAGCCCATTAGTGCCCCTGCCGTTCCTAGTTATCGTTACCATGACAGTAGATGGTGAAGTCTTCGGGAGTCTTCACCCCAACTGCCCGGGCTGGACCCAAAGCTGTTGGGTTGGGTCGGTGGTCGACAAAGTTGTTAGAAACCGCAGCCCGCAGGCCCACATAGCCCCCAACAGCCTGACTGGCCTGGTGCAATTTGTAGGCACTCTTAAACTTTACTATGCGTCTTACTCTGTCTCTGATGCTAGATGGTCAGGTGCTGAAGACTTCAGTCTCGGGCACCGGATGTTTAAGGTGTTCTCTCTGTTGTCTACATTGGACCTCTGGATTTCAGAAATATTCTACAAGGTCTTCTATGCCTGACGTGCCAGTAAGATGATATTTCCCAATGAAAGTTGGGAACCAAACCTTCTATGATTTCCCAGGTATAGGTAATGATACATATCTCCCGTCTAACCTAACCTAACCTCAAAAATTTCGACCGTTCTCTGTAATCTAATTCCTTTACTACCTTTATATAGGTTATGAAAGATCTCTGAACACTTTCTATTCCTGTAATATCGCCCGGAGTGATGTTAAAACGCAGCAATATTCAATCCCTCCAAAAACTGCTCATGAATATCATCACTGGCTTTCTTCCCTAGTCTTGAAGGTCCACAGGATCCAGCCTACCATCCTTCTGTATGCGACAACTCTGTTTTGTCTGTCCACTAAAGGTAAGGTCGTTAGACATTATCACAACGAATTCTTTCACATTTTCCAACTAGTTTATGACAGCATCTGTCTGTCTGATAGTCCGTATTGTTTTTTATTTCTTCATGTTCCCCATACGCGAGGAGTCAGAACTTATTTCCATCAAAGTACGTGCTGTTCTCGGTTGCCCAATTAAGGACTTGGTTTATGTCTCTGTGCGTTCATGTCTCTTTGTAGCCTTCCGGCGTCTTTTACTGATTTTCACATTTATTCTTGTATTATCTGCAAAGGATTATCTGAAAGTGTGGCTCGTGTTTACGTCAATGTCAGATATAAGAATGAGAAACAGGAGGGGTGCAAGTACAGTTCCTTGGGAGACTTGAGCTTTTTCCTGTGGAGACAGTGGAGATGGCATGGTTTACATGTTGTGATCTATAAGTTAAAAAGTTGTATACTCATCTCCCTAATGAATATTTGGCATTCTATGTGCAATAACACCATGGTCACATTTGTCAATTACTTTCGCAAAATCTGTGTAGATCACGTCAGCATTATCTTTGTTTTCCAGTTTCAACAATCCTATCACAGTGTTCAAGCAACTGAGAGGCAAGATCTTACCGCTCTGAATCTGTTGTCCTGGGTTATGACACGTTCATACATCACAGTCAACGTTATGGGTCAGTTACTGAACACCAGCGAGAGGGAATGAGCAGGCGTTGCGTGAGGGTGGTAGCGTGACCAGAATGTATGACTGGCCGGTCACACGAGTCCATGAAGACAGACTCGAATCAGATTACATTGACAAATTAATGACTAAAATAAACAACAAAATGATTTTTACCGGAGGCAAGTCACGCTAAGGATTGTCAAGCAAGTCCAACCGCACAGCTCAAGGGTTCGCCATAACATCCAGAGTCACCCGCTCGCACATTCACCATTGTTTCTAATCACAGTTTGTCACGCACATCATGATGCGTAACTTGGTCTCTGCCTGTCTGGGTCTGTCTGACAGTGGATGGTGGAAGTAAGCCATTTCAGACATGTCTGTATCCTTGTCGTGCGGTTTACTCCAAGTCTTCAGGTACATCTTGGTAAGGGTACGACGTAATCAGGTCATAAAATGCTGATGAACACAGTATCTTTCCTGGAGTGGAGTAGGTCAGGTGGGTGCTGACAAGAGAGATGAGAGGGCGTCCAGAACACCGGCCCGGGTCACCAGTAGAGTCGGTCAGACACAAGCACACCTCCTGTGGACAGTATACTGCCCTTAAACCTTGCAGCATGATGGTCAGACCCTTGGATATGATGCAGTAATCTACCATCTGACCCTTAAGAATGAGGTCCAAGGCCAGGCCATCGTACCTAGGTGTCGCAGCGTCGTGCTCAAGGGGTCAACTTCAATAACCCGGGCAGGAAGATCACCAAAATAATCGAGGACTTAGGGCGAGCCGCTATCACATCCAATGTCTGATCATTAGGGTCCACCAGGGTTCAAATGGGGATCGTTGCCTCCTGCACAGGACCTAGCGGACCATTATACTCCACCGTTAATGTGCATTCCAGTAATCCGTAACAAAGGACAGAGAAGTATGTGGGCTGGTAAGAATGATGACTAAGTATTTAACGGGAAACACACGGCTCGTACTGACTGCCTTCATTTTCTCCTATAAGGCTACTGGTAAACAAGGATTTGAGTTTATCAAAATCGTTCTCCTTACAGACTCGAAGAACTCAATGGTCTGCTGGCGTTCATATTCCCCTTGTGTTGTCGTGCGTTGCCAACATCCCACTCCTGACATCTACAAATGCAAAAGGAAAAATTGCAACGATCCCAGCAGCCATCTACAGCAAAATACATTCATACATCCAATGAAATAACACGGAATACAGTCATGCTTCCGCATTCTATATTGTCTCTCATGGCGAAACGCTGCACCCTATTCTCCACACACAATCTCTCCAGCCTACATATCCCACACGCTAACTGGACCAAACACATCCTTCTGCTTCCCTGATGACATCACAGGCTTTTAATAAGCCTTGGCAACAACAAACATACAGTTACCCATATTGTTATCCATTGGTTAACAGGCTACTCTCATATTTCACAAGTGCTCTCTCTCTCTCTCTCTCTCTCTCTCTCTCTCTCTCTCTCTCTCTCTCTCTCTATATATATATATATATATATATATATATATATATATATATATATATATATATATATTCCTATGAGTCCATGGGGAAAATGAAACACGATAAGTTCCCAAGTGCACTTTCGTGTAACAATCACATAATCAGGGGAGACACAACAGAGAAATATAACAGTCAGTTGATATACAACGAAGAGATGTAGCTAGGACACCATTTGGTAAACATGCGACTGTCCAAGACAAGACAACGAGCGTATCATAAACTTATTATGTGGACAAGGTGAATTGTTTACAAATTCTATCAACAATAAAGTTCTCCAATTTGTATTGACCATTACTAATATACAATAAAGTTATCCAATGATATTTCTCGTGGTACTGGAGTTACAGTTAATAACTGAGATGGCATTACTCCAGTCAATACAATGATCATAGTTTTTAACGTAATTAAACAAGGCATTTGATTTTTGTCCCGTTCTTATACTATATTTATGTTGCTCAAGTCTAACAGATCCTCATCAGTCTCCCCAACATAAAACTTCATCACAATTTCTACTTGGCGTTAGCGAGGTAGCGCAAGGAAACAGACGAAAGAATGGCCCAACCCACCCACATACACACATATATATACATAAACGCCCACACACGCACATATACATTTCAACGTATACATACATATACATACACAAACATATACATATACACACATGTACATATTCATACTTGCTGCCTTCATCCATTCCCGTCGCCACCCTGCCACACATGAAATGGCACCCCTCTCCCCACGTGCGCGCGGAGGTAGCGCTAGGAAAAGACAACAAAGGCCACATACGTTCACACGAAGTCTCTAGCTGTCATGTGTAATGCACCAAAACCACAGCTCCCTTTCCACATCCAGGCCCTACACACCTTTCCAAGGTTTACCCCAGACGCTTCACATGACCTGGTTCAATCCACTGACAGCACGTCGACCCCGATACACCAACCATATCGTTCCAATTCACTCTATTCCTTGCATACTTTTCACCCTCCTGTATGTGCAGGCCCCGAACTCTCTAAACCTTTTTCACTCCATCCTTACACCATCAATTTGGTCTTCCACTTCTCGTTCCCTCCACCTCTGACACATATATCCTCTTTGTCAATTTTTCCTTACTCATTCTCTCCATGTGACCAAACCATTTCAACACACCCTCTTCTTCTCTCTCAACCACGCTCTTTTTATTACCACACATTTCTCTTACCCTTTCATTACTTACTCGATCAAACCACCGCACACCACATATTTTCCTCAACCATCTCATTTCCAATACATCCACCCTCCTCCGCACAGCCCTATCTATAGCCCATGCCTTGCAACCATATAACATTGTTGGAACCACTATTCCTTCAAACATCCACACATCCTCTACCACCTCTGAAATCACACTGCTCTTCCCCAATCTGATGCTCTGTCCCCTTTGCCTTTATACAATGGCACTATGCATGCATTCCGCCAATCCTCAGGCACTTCACCATGAACCATACATACACTGAATATTCTTTCCAATCAGTCAACAACACAGTCATCCTCTTTTTTAATAAATTCCACTTCAATGCCATCCAAACCAGCCGCCCTGCCGGCTTTCATCTTCCGCAAAGCTTTCACTACCTCTTGTCTTTCAAACCATTCTCTCTGACCCTCTCTCTTCGCACACCACCTCGACCAAAACACCCTATACCTGCCACTCTATCATCAAACACATTCAACAAACCTTCAAAATTCTCACTCCAACTACTTCTGAGATGGCATAGACAATTGAGGCCGTAATCAAGGCCAACCAATTAAAGCGACACACACACACACACACACACACATACAGATATATATATATATATATATATATATATATATATATATATATATATATATATATATATATATTGCAAAAGGTCACAGTGGTGTGCGTGATCTATTACAGGCTAATAACCACGAGGAAAATGAAACACGATAAGTTCCCAAGTGCACTTTCGTGTAATGATCACATCGTCAGGGGAGATAAAAGCTTGATTACCAATGGCGTCTTAGCTGCATCTCTTCCTTGTATATCAACTGCCTGTTCTTCTTCTCTTATCATCACTGTACCTCCCCTGACGATGTGATCATTACACGAAAGTGCACTTGGGAACTTATCGTGTTTCATTTCCCTCGTGATTACCACACACACACACACACACACACACACACACACACACAATCATATATATATATATATATATATATATATATATATATATATATATATATATATATATATATATATATACCTGCTTTTGAAAGGGTGGATGAGCAAGCAGGTGAGGTGCAGTTTAGGACCTAGCAGATGAATTATCTGGCGTCCTCGACATCCTATATATATAAATACGAGGATAATTTGGTCCATCCGGTTATGCCATCGTAGACACTGGCCATAAGTATGCTAATCTTCAACATTATCAGTCCAACGACGACGAAACCACATGGATTCTCCTCCTAACACTCAGTCTCGTACATCTTCCACAGAACCTCCTACATCTTCCACAGAACCTCCCACAGAACCTCCCACATCCTCCTCATAATCTACCACACATTTCACAGAACTTCTCATATAATTTGCCACATCGTCCCTCAAACTTCTAACATCTCCTTTCTTGCCACATCTTCAGAATTTGCTACAGCTACCCCATAATCTCCTCTCAACCTCCCACATGTTCCTCCAAATCTTATACGTCTACCCCAAAACCACTTCTGCCTCGTAATCTGCCACATCTTCCTCATTACACACACCCACCACTCCTAATTTCCCTTGGAGGCAGTATCTGCACGAGGCGATGACTTCGTTTTCACACTTTCCACATTAACAAGATAATGATGATCATTAGCGATGGTTGGCAACACGACACACGGAAGGGAGAAGCAGCGGTGGAGGAGGAGGAGGAGGAGGAGGGAGGGGAACTGAAGAATCAAGTTGGAAAAAAAAAAGATGAGAATGAAGTGAAGAGATGGAACGTGAGAGTATGACAGACGAAGAACAGAAGAGGAAACGCAAATTGGAAGACGCAGAGAATGGAAGAGAAGAGCTTGAATGTGGAGGGCCAGAAGACGAGGTGGAGAGGTCAATATGGAATAAAGATAGGGACACCATAGCAGATGAGGAAAGGCTCGTCCACCTAAGAGTATCGGCCACCAGATTCTTTTTTTTTCTTTTTTTCTCCATGAGGCTCGTCTACAGCGTAGCGCTCACCACGCGTCTGCAGGTACACGATTCCCGCCCGGGACTGTCGATCTTGGGTTGATCCTACGTTTCCCTCAGCAGGAGAGAGAGCAAGGCAAAGACGGCAAGGTGAGGAAGAGGAAGTAAACGAGGAGGAGAGGAGGGACCGAGAGAGAGAGAGAGAGAGAGAGAGAGAGAGAGAGAGAGAGAGAGAGAGAGAGAGAGAGAGAGAGAGAGAGAGAGAGAGAGAGAGAGGGGGGGGGGGGGTCAGTAAGACAAGTTATCGACATGTCAGTTAATGATGGGGACAGTGATGACGAGGTGGGCGACGCCGCCAGCAAGATAACCACAACCACGCGACCACCACAACACCACCACCACAACCACACCAGACATGACCATCACACCACCACCACAACCACACCAGATATGACCATCACAACACCACCACAACCACACCAGACATGACCATCACAACACCACCACAACCACACCAGAAATGACTATCACAACACCACCACAACCACACCAGACATGACCACCACAACACCACCACAACCACACCAGACATGACCATCACAACACCACCACAACCACACCAGACATGACCACCACAACACCACCACAACCACACCAGACATGACCATCACAACACCACCACAACCACACCAGACATGACCACCACAACACCACCACAACCACACCAGACATGACCATCACAACACCACCACAACCACACCAGACATGACCATCACACAACCACCACAACCACACCAGACATGACCACCACAACACAACCATAAACACACCAGACATGACTATCACAACACCACCAAAACCACAGCAGACATGACCATCACACAACCACCACAACCACACCAGACATCACCATTACAACACCACCACAACCACACCAGACATGACCATCTCAACACCACCACAACCACACCAGACATGACCATCACAACACCACTACAACCACACCAGACATGACCATCACAACACCACCACAACCACACCAGACAAGACCACCACACCACCACCACAATCACACCAGACATGACCATCACACAACCACCACAACCACACCAGACATGACCATCACAACACCACCACAACCACACCAGACAAGACCATCACACCACCGCCACAACCACACCAGACATGACCATCACAACACCACCACAACCACATCAGACATGACCATGACAACACCACCACAACCACACCAAACATGACCATGACAACACCACCACAACCACACCAGACATGACCATCACAACACCACCACAACCACACCAGACAAGACCACCACACCACCACCACAACCACACCAGACATGACCATCACAACACCACCACAACCACACCAGACATGACCACCACAACACCACCACAACCACACCAGACATGACCATCACAACACCACCACAACCACACCAGACATGACCACCACAACACCGCCACAACCACACCAGACATGACCATCACACCACCGCCACAACCACACCAGACATGACCATCACAACACCACCACAACCACACCAGACATGACCATCACAACACCACCACAACCACACCAGACAAGACCACCACACCACCACCACAACCACACCAGACATGACCATCACAACACCACCACAACCACACCAGACATGACCATCACAACCCCACCACAACCACACCAGACATGACCATCACAAAACCACCACAACCACACCAGACATGACCATCACAACACCACCACAACCACACCAGACATGACCATGACAACACCACCACAACCACACCAGACAAGACCATCACAACACCACCACAACCACACCAGACATGACCATCACAACACCACCACAACCACACCAGACAAGATCATCACAACACCACCACAATCACACCAGACATGACCATCAACACAATCCAAATTGTTCAAACGGACGCCTCTGACATTCATGCAACTGTAATATGTTTTACGCGTAAATTAAAGATTCTGACCCTCGGGAATGTGAGGTACTTCCATACGAATAACGGATGTGACGAGCTCAAACTCTGGTCAGTGTTTCCGGGCGAGACCTCCACACACGAGCAGTGAGAAGGGTTGCAGATGTGACATCTAATCCGTCAGCCGCCGACCAGCCCCTACCAACTTCGTGTCACGTGTTTCCCCACATAAACAGTTGTCACACACACTGCTCAGGCCGGATGTCGTATTTCACTGTCGCTGTGGTTGATGTTCCTTATCATCAAGACTCGAGCAGTTTATACTGTGACGGTCTCCTTAATACCTTCCTTATGACACGCTCCTCATCGTTACTGAGCCACCATTCACACACTTACAATCATTTCATTCACACACACACACACACACACCAACGAGCAAGTGAAGTTATATTCCGTGGGGAAAATCGTAAATGTAATGCCTGCTCACCTTGTAGCTATAACTTTCATACAACTGTCTGACACGTTTCTAAATGTCTCACATCAAGTGCAAACTGTTTCTCCTCTCACTCACTTCTTTACATCTTCACATTTTTCTATCTCATGTGTGCTGCCTCCCGTCTCAAGCTCTCTGTATCATACTTCACATAATAATGTTTTTTCAACTCTGACATCAGTTTTATTCATCTTACACAGTGGAACATTCCTTGTTTATGAACCAGACACGCCCTCAGTCTACCACAAAGTATTTCACTTCTCGTAATGTATTCAGTTTCAAATCTCTGACTCATGACCTCGTATTTTGTAAACTTTCATACATTCGTACAGCAATATCCTCTCTATCCCGTCGTTCATAATATTCCTATACCTTTCTTTACAAACTCTATGAAATATTTTTTTCACAATGCTTCACCTTCTTCCATTCCCTGACTCAAGTACAACCTGGCTATGATGGTGGAGGGAGACCCTGGTGGGGTGGAGTATAAGACCTTCTGTCCCGCGAAACCGAAGCCGAGATTGATCACGTTTCCCAGTGGGAGCTAAAGTGGCATATCAGAGCTCACCATGAAGAGTCAGTCCAAGATAACCTACTTCAGGCCCAGCGCAGAACCTGCGAGACCTCACCTCCCCGGTTACCTTCCCTCCCGTTCCCTCTGATTCTATCCCAGTAAAAAAGTATCCACGTGTAACACCGCACCTGGCGTCACACTCGACCACTTCGCACACATGACACTCACACTGCACTGGTAGGCAACGCCGGAGTTGGACTATATCGATTTTGATCTCCAAACACCAAAACCAAACTACACCTACACAAAGCCCTAATCCACCCACTCCTATCCAATGTCCCCAGCACCACGACACTTGCAAACAAAACCAACATATTGAAAGTACAGCGGGTCCAGAATATGGCTCGATATCTAACACCAAGTGAGCTAGATTTTACAACAACCAAATCCTTGCATCAGCGAGCAAAGGTGCTGCCTCTAGTGAACACGTTCAAGAGAACTCTGATAAACAAATAAATCGTCTTCAGGCCTAACCTAATCTTGTTCATCGATTTCTTGCAGACCACATACCAGAAAAACGCTAGCCTCTTTCCCATAATTAACGACTCCATCTCAAATCCAATATTGTAGCCTGAAGGTGGCCTCCGTTCACTCTAACCTTTCCCCAGGGCAAATCATTCTCTAACCCGTCCCTAACTAACCTCCAGAAAAGAAAAATATTAACCCCCTCCACTTCTCCGTGGACTGTCCAGTCCTCAGCTAAACTCACACAAGCTGGGTCAAGCCCTGACTCCTTATCTTCCATTAAAATTCTTTTCTTCCCTGCTGATTCTTCCCCAGTTTCCTTCTTTCTGCCCTTCCCTTGAAGGGTTTTCTATCACTGCCTTTCACTTTGGTTCACTTCAAGAGGACGGCAGTTGGGCACGTGACTTGCTCCAAACATCAAATGTATCTGAAGTCTTGGCCATGTGACTCAAGACGGTTTTTGGGCGCCTTATCCGTCAGTAAAGTCCCCTACGTGACTCCTGACGTTTCATCTTCCTAGCATGCTTCCTTGTGCTGCCTCATCTCCCAAGTCCATCCTCAGCAGGTCTCGCGTGGGACACTGCCTCCGCGCATCGCCAGAAGCAGCTGTAAAAACGGGACCAACGGCCACGCTTGAGGCACTCCCGCAACTCTAGCACAAACCGACAGCCGCTCATCCCCACAGGAGCAGCGCCACATCCACTTCCTAGGGGAGTTCCACGTAGACCCGCCAGCAAAACACTTCTTCCATGAGTTCCTGCTTCACCTCATTCATCTCCACCAGCATCGATGGACTCCTGCCAAGAATGTCTCCTATTTCTTATCCTTCCTCACTCGGCCTCTCCTTCCCATCATAATCCTGCACCTAGTCGCTAACTGCCCCTGGATAATCTCACATTACGTATCTTAACCAATAAAGCACTGCTGTTGTTGTAATCCACCTTCACGTAACCCTCTCCCAATTCCATAAAACATAAAACTCCAACCTTTAATTCGCTGAAGGATCCTTTCCTCGTAGTTTCTGCTGTGTGGTAGAGTGGGAGGCATAACCGGTGGTGGAAGCTAAAATTGGGAAGAATGCAACTAAACTGATGTTCTCGAATTCAGGATCAGTGTGTGTGATGACCAAATGTGATAAACATTTGGGTCTTACGGAACGAGAGTTTTACACCCGTGCTGACCAGTCTCTTAACCTCGTATATATGCAATATCTTTTTACTCTTATATTTGTATGCGCGCACACACACACACACACACACACACACAACCCAGCCTCGGCTAGAGGTACCCATTAATTGACTAGCCACGAAAGGAGGATGAACAGCTGGGTTGGATGTAGGCCAACTAGCACGCCAGCCATTAGAACCCTTGGTACGACTCCAGGCTGGCCGTGCCGGGTCATGGTCAAAAACTCTATCTTCTACACCACACGGAGGGGTGTGTGTGTGTGTGTGTGTGTGTGTGTGTGTGTGTGAGAGAGAGAGAGAGAGAGAGAGAGAGAGAGAGAGAGAGAGAGAGAGAGAGAGAGAGAGAGTTCAGGCAGGACTGTGGTGTAAGAGGGCAGGAAGGTCGTTCCCACGTGAGTGCAGAGGTTGACGTCAGCATTATCAGCCAGTGATATAATGCCTCTCATACATCAGCACAGTTTCTAAGGCACTCCAACATGTACACCCACAGGCCAGCAAGACATGCGCTGAACTAAACACTTGCCTCCTGGCATCACCTCTCTTCTTTCTTACTGTTTATACAACCTCTTACGAGTATATATATATATATATATATATATATATATATATATATATATTTTTTTTTTTTTTTTTTTTTTTTTTTTGTGCTTTGTCGCTGTCTCCCGCGTTTGCGAGGTAGCGCAAGGAAACAGACGAAAGAAATGGCCCAACCCACCCCCATACACATGTATATACATACGTCCACACACGCAAATATACATACCTACACAGCTTTCCATGGTTTACCCCAGACGCTTCACATGCCTTGATTCAATCCACTGACAGCACGTCAACCCCGGTATACCACATCGCTCCAATTCACTCTATTCCTTGCCCTCCTTTCACCCTCCTGCATGTTCAGGCCCCGATCACACAAAATATTTTTCACTCCATCTTTCCACCTCCAATTTGGTCTCCCTCTTCTCCTCGTTCCCTCCACCTCCGACACATATATCCTCTTGGTCAATCTTTCCTCACTCATTCTCTCCATGTGCCCAAACCATTTCAAAATACCCTCTTCTGCTCTCTCAACCACGCTCTTTTAATTTCCACACATCTCTCTTACCCTTACGTTACTTACTCGATCAAACCACCTCACACCACACATTGTCCTCAAACATCTCATTTCCAGCACATCCATCCTCCTGCGCACAACTCTATCCATAGCCCACGCCTCGCAACCATACAACATTGTTGGAACCACTATTCCTTCAAACATACCCATTTTTGCTTTCCGAGATAATGTTCTCGACTTCCACACATTCTTCAAGGCTCCCAGAATTTTCGCCCCCTCCCCCACTCTATGATCCACTTCCGCTTCCATGGTTCCATCTGCTGCCAGATCCACTCCCAGATATCTAAAACACTTCACTTCCTCCAGTTTTTCTCCATTCAAACTCACCTCCCAATTGACTTGACCCTCAACCTTGGGGATGGAGGAGAAACAATACTTCCCACGTATTCCCTGCGTGTCGTAGAAGGCGACTAAAAGGGTGGGAGCAGAGGGGCTGGAAATCCTCCCCTCCAATTTTCACTTTTCCAAAAGAAGGAACAGAGATGGGGGCCAAGAGAGGATTTCCCTCTGGGGCCCAGTTCTGTTCTTGACGCTGCCTCGCTAACGCGGAAAATGAATATGTATGAAAAAAAAAGTGTGTGTGTGTGTGTGTGTAATGAACAATGTTTACTGATTACTCTTGGTTCTTTTTTTTCATAGTTTCTCGACAGCGAGCGTGATACTGGAACACCTTTAGAGGATACAAACACGTACTACAAGATGGTCTCTCATACGTAAGTGAATTTCTCCGGTAATTTCTCTCGTCAGATAAATTAAATACTTTAACAGGAAACAGAGCGATGATAATCGGTATTCTCTCTAATGATGGCAGGAGAGGAGAGAGTTGCATGGTAGGTAAGTGTGTTGCTGTTGTCTCGAGTGTTGTGTCGTCTGATATACGATGGTGATCAGCCAGGTAACGATGCTATACATCCCAGTGTTGAAGGTACACAACACAACATGTAACGCCATCCCCGTCTTGTACCATCTCGCACACTGACACCAGACAACCATCAGGCGCAGTTCTTCGACTGCCAGTACCGCCCTCCGGGATGCTGAGGTTCTTCCAGTGTGTGTGTGTGTGTGTGTGTGTGTGTGTGTGTGTGTGTGTGTGTGTGTGTGTGTGTGTGTGTGGCTGGACGGAGACGTGGAGGCATCGGGTGCTCTGAGGAAGATTCTTATCTTGACATTCCTGTTACTGCAGCACTGGATATACGTCCATTAGACTTGCACCCCGTGCCCTGGGTGCGGCAGCTAAGCACTCAGGATTCCACAGGTTCCTCATGAACCCACACGAGTCAGCCATCATCGTTTGTAGAAGTAGAAACCATCGATATAAGCACTCGGAACACTTGCTGTGACAACCTGTTTACTCCTTGACGAAGAAACAACCATCTGCTACACGGAGCAAAATGTGCTAAGAGAATGTTCCTCAGCCCGCGCTAACTGCGGGTGACAACATACTCGATATCAGTAAGATGTACAAACATATGATGTCACAAGGAACAGTCGCCTGGCGAGCGCCTCTCTTGTAACATCTTATGTAATATCAACCCCCTGGGGTCTAAGACCCTTTGTGACCCCGTGTAATCCTTTAGCGTTACCGCTCACAGGATGAGCATAGGGTGCACAATGTATTTGCCGGGGACGCCGGCACAAATCAAATCAATCATCATCCACTCACACTGGCGCGACTTGTACGCTAAACAGGAGAAACAAAGCAATCATCGTAACCCCTCACTGTTAATCTCTCCCCTTTTCCATCTCTCTCTATCTTATCTAATCACTGATGAATATTTACAGGTGGTAAGATGATGATGGAGTATATCACAGACATTCCGGTGGGCAGTGGCGAGTAGGCTGAGCTGGAGGGAGAGGGAGAGAGAGAGAGAGAGAGAGAGAGAGAGAGAGAGAGAGAGAGAGAGAGAGAGAGAGAGAGAGAGAGAGAGAGAGAGAGAGAGAGAGAGAGACTTAATACCGTCCCATCCAGATAAGGACATGACTCCGGGAAGGCTCAGGCCTAAATCAGATGGGTCCCCGACCTGCTCTGGCCTGACCTAACCTGACTTAAATACTGTCTTTTGGCAGTGAGGCACCTTGGCCGCAGTCACAACCACTGACCACAACACAAGGAGCTTCGTGGATATCTTGTCATCACCGCAGGCACGACAAGCTATGCAAACTCCCAGCCTCTTGCATGGCCACCACCTGTGGCCAACGGGTCATGACCTCCACCTCTGAAACCAACCTTCTACAATCACATCAGCTCTTAGTCTGCACACGTGACCACCATCTGTGGCCGCAATAAAATATCAAAACCTTGAATCATAGTTCTTGAGTTATGACTGTTTTAAAGAATGCTGCAGGAGGGAAACACATACATACATACATACATACACACACCTACTCCATGTGTTGTTCCACCATACACTATACGCCGGGTGATATCATACCTTAACACATTATGTATCCCTGATGTTCTCTCTCTTCTTAATCAGACGTTCCAACCCTTTATCTTTCACCACACAAAAGCCTATGAAATTCTGCAATCAAGATATTTACAGATGTAACATATTACGGTCATGAACGACTGTAAAATATCTATGAAAACCAAAGGCGTGATTTGGATAAAAATACAAAAAAATAAAACATCCAGGGCCCATCTTCAACACCTTGTTTACTATCATTAAAAACACCATGGGCTGCACAGTAGACAAGTTTAAGGGAGCACTGGACAAGTATTTACAAAATGCCATGCATAAGCATTTACTAAAAGGGTACCCGAACACTCAGGTTGAGAAGGTTATGTGGGTCTGCAGGCCACCGGCTTCTAACATCCCAACCCAACAGCCCGGTCCCTACCCGAGCTGTTGGGGTAGAAGACCCCCAAACACTTCACCAGGTTTAAGTGATCCCTAAGTCCATTTTTCAAGACCCTTAGCTACCTCCGTGCACTGGCACGACACAGCCCATGTCACACATCGCCAGCACACCCTCGTTCCTACCTGCTACCTTCAACTTGCCTCGACCAGCGTCAGTGTCAGACAGTCACTCAGCAAGTCTCTGCTGGAGTGCTGTACCTCCACACAAAAGGTCACCACCAGCCACAGACACTGCTGAACTCTCTACCACATGACTTGTACACATGCACACACATCTCGTTCTTCAATCATCCCACGACCAATCATTCATTAACATGTTCTACTTTAATCTCTCACAATATCACACATTTCGTTGTTGTTCTTTTTCCTTGTGATCGTGGACATGTGGTGATGCGTGTGATCCGTGCCTCTCAACATCTTCCTTGACCACACTCACTACACCAGCGGTTCATATGCATTATGTCCCCGCCTGGGGCGAACATCACCACACAACCCGTCCCTTATACAAAGGAAATCAAGCAGCAACAGACAAATGGGTCCTTTCAGAGCTGTTTCTGACGGGGAAAGATATCAGAAAATCACAGATAAGCGTAGCAAAAGTTAGACGGTATACAGAAAATTCAAAGAGAATGACTTGCAAGTTGTCAATGTGACTAAGAAGGCACAAATAATATACGTCGCGGTCTAGAAGCGAAGGATTTAACAAGTCTCATATCAAACGCACCTGTGGTCCTGCTTTCAACCACTCAATGGGTAAATCATTCCGTATGTTAATAATCATCTTGTAAAAAAATACTTCGCCTCATTCGAGGGAAAGCGTCAGCCCACGAGTTTGTATCGACCACTACGAGTGAAATCAGACGAATCAAGTCTGAACGTAACGTTATGTTATTGGTCATCACTTAACGACTGGTAACTTTCTAAGGTCGTCGACTTGCCACCATGAAATGCAACAGCGTCATTTACTTCCCACGTTACGTACAGTTACACAGTACATCACCCATGGCCTGCATCACCCTTCACCACAACACTACAAACACAGTCTCAACACATCCCAAGACTCTACATTCATGCCCACGATAATACTACCATCAAGAACACACTTACTACCCAACTGTGCTGCACTCTCCGCACAGAGACGCACACATCACAAGACTTCCTAACCTGTGATCCCAACCTGCGGAAGTGGCCAGCTTCCTGAGTGCTGCAGGAGCCTCAGAACGATAAGAGAGACTCCTGGGGCAGCCAGTCAGAATAAAGTGGGTTACATATTTCCCTCCGACCTCCCGTCACTACCCTAAAGCTACATCCACAGAGAGACGCAGATAAGCACTTAACATGAAAGTATACATAAGTGGACGATGTAGGAAATGTGGTACCATACTTGTACCGTAAGTTACTCCTCTTGCCGGAAGGAACCATGCGGGTCACTTGGGGAAAACATCACCCACATCACGGGTTCAACGAGAGAGAGAGAGAGAGAGAGAGAGAGAGAGAGAGAGAGAGAGAGAGAGAGAGAGAGAGAGAGAGAGAGAGAGAGAAATGGACTTAGGGATCACTTAAACCTGGTGAAGTGTTTGGGGGTCTTCTACCCCAACAGCTCGGGTAGGGACCAGGCTGTTGGGTTGGGATGTTAGAAGCCGGTGGCCTACAGACCCACATAACCTTCTCAACCTGAGTGTTCGGGTACCCTTTTCCATTTCAAACCATCCCTTACCCTGTCCCACCTCCTCTTCCCCTCCTCTCACCACCATATAAAAAAGAAGTAGGTATAGCCTTGGCCGACCGCCCACATGCGTAACGTTAACTATGGTGGCGGCGCGAGGCAGGCCGCCACGACCAGCCTGATAGATCAGCCGATTGACAACACTGTTTACGTTCCACCACGTGTTTAAACTTCATCACCTTGATCCTCTCACAATCTCTCTCTCTCTCTCTCTCTCTCTCTCTCTCTCTCTCTCTCTCTCTCTCTCTCTCTCTCTCTCTCTCTCTCGAGCTGCCAGGAGCACTGTTTATGGACACACAGTTTCCTCTGTCGAAACTCTCTCGCTCGGAAACAAGTTCTCGGGGAAGTGAAACTGCTATCTTGTCATTGTGTAAGATGCACGGCTGATATAGAAGTTATAAACACTTTCACTCACCCAGTTTGTATGTAATCTAACTACAATTATTATCATAATGTAATAATTTAGAGTAAAACACACACACACACACACACATTATATATATATATATATATATATATATATATATATATATATATATATATATATATATATATATATATATATATATATTATGTGTGTGTGTCAGACGAGGAGTGAACATGGAGAAACGGAGACCAAAATGGAGATGGAAAAATGGAATGAAGATGTTGAGCGATCGAGGCCTGAACATACAGGAGAGTGAGAGGCGTGCAAGGAAGAGGATGAATTGGAACGATGTGGTATACCGGGGTCGACGTGCTGTCAATGGACTGAACCAGGGTATGTGAAACGTCTGGAGTAAACCACGGAAAGGTCTGTGAGGCCTGGATGTGGATAGGGAGCTGTGGTTTCGGTGCATTACACATGACAGCTAGAGACTGAGTGTGAGCGGATGTTTTCCTGGCGGTTTTCCTGTGGGGCGGGGAAGCGCCGGGAATGGGTGAAGGCAAGCAAGTATGAATATGTACATGTGTATATATGTATATGTCTGTGGATGTGTACGTATATGCGTATATGTTATGTATATATGCGTGTATAGGCGTTTATGTGTGTGTGTGTGTGTGTGTGTGTGTGTGTGTGTGTGTGTGTGTGTGTGTGTGGTTATTAAGTCATTCTTAAGTCCACTAAGCACTAAAGCTCTCAGTCCACCACTTGGAAACACGATCAGCCAGTCAAACGTAAGTGCCTGTCACTTCCTTCAGTACTCTCACCAGTCAGTCTGTCAGTCAACGAGAGAGCAAGTCAAGTGGCCAGTCACCAAATCAGGTGGTCGACCAGACTGATAAGTATGTACGTCAACCAGCATCATGGTTGATTAACAAGTAGGCTATTACTCATGAACAAATAAGCACAAATCCATCAATTACCAGGTAAATGTCAGCCAGCCAGTCGTGATAACCTTCACCCACACGATCACTTCACATCCTTGATCGAGATTAATCAAATACGCCTCTCACTATAAGCTCAATCAGCTACTGCTGGTTTCAACTGAGGTGTTCACTCCACATATATAGCAGACACGCATGAACAAGCACACACATGGGCACAAAAGACGACACATCAACCTCCCGCACCGCAGCGGTCAGCGTGGCAACACCTGGTTCTCCCGGAGCCCAAGATCGACTCCCGAGATGCGGGCAGAAGGCTAGCAGTTAACCCACCTGATAATCCTTCACTTTGGAAATGCTTGATCAAACAGGTGCCTGGGTATATGTATGCACAACTGTGTAAATATATGTATAAAAAATGTTAAAGCTCTATATAAATGGCGAGTTGACACAGCCCCATTAGTATCTCTAATACGCAAACAGTAATCACAAACACACACCTGCACATACGGGTTGTTACAGGAAATAGCACAAAGAACGAACAAACGAATAGAAGCAATTATGCAAAAAATATATGTACTTATGCATGTATCATATAAACTGCGTCTCCCGCCTCAGAGAGGTAGCGTCAGGAACAAACGAACAACGGCTTCATTTGCACACACCCTATCTCTCGCTGCCATGTGTAATGCACCGAAACCAGAGCTTACCATCCAAGTCAAAACAGTCAAGCCTCACAGACTATCCCACGGTTTACCCTGGCCACCTAGTATGCCCTGGTTCAGCCCACTGACAGCACGTCTCCCCCCCCCCCCCCCCCACACACACACACACACAAGCACCTCCTAGCATACAACACATCGATCAAATTCATTCGATTCCATCCATACCTCTCACCCTCTTGAATGCTCAATCCCCGATACCCCAAACCCTCCTCAGCTCCATCTTTAGCTTTCTTTCTCGGTCTCCCACTCTTCCTCCTTCCTCTCTCCACTTCTGACATGTGGATCCTTTTAGCAAGTCTTTCTTCGCTCATCCTTTCCATCCATACGTCCGAACCACCTCAGCACTCCCAGGCTAGCTCGAGTCTCGACCAGACTGGTTTTACTATCGCGCTCTTTTATCACACTGTCATTCCTTAAACGCACGACCCGCCTCACTCGACAAGCATTTCATCTCCAAAAGCTTAACCTTCTGCTGTTCCTTTGCATTTAAGATCCATCAATATACATCACTGTCAGGACTACTCTACCTTTAAACCTATCCATCTTTGCCTTGTCGTACAATGCTCTCTACCTCCTTACATTCCTCAAAGCAACCAAGACCCTAGCATCCATCGTATGAACCACTTCTCCTCCTGTGAATCCGCTACCGTGTTCATTCCCAGGTGCCTGAAGTCCGACTTCTCTCAGACTCTCTCCACTCAGACTCTCAAATCATCATGTCTCTTCCCCGGGCTGCACCTCATCAACTTACTTTTGTTCAAATATACTTTCAACTTTCTCTTTTTACACTCGCCCCAAGTCTCTCATCTCTTTCCGGAATTTCTCACTGGAGGCGTGGCAACAGATCCGTGCCATCTACACACAGCAACCGAATCACATCCCATACAGTACACTAGCCTCCCTTACTAAGACAAATGCTTTCACCTCCATCAACATCCCGTCCATACACAGATTGAACAACTATGGTGAAACCACACATCCTTGACAAAGACCCACCATCAATAACCGTTGATCCTCCTCCCTTCCTCCTCGCTACACATGCCTTAATGTTCTCACTACATTAGGAACTTTCCAACAACCCCATATATTCATAAAACCTTTCATATACCTCTCTGTTTACTGTCAGGCAATTTCTCCTGATTTAGAAATGCCACATACAATTAACTCTTTTCCCCAAGTATTTTGCAAATTATATATATATATATATATATATATATATATATATATATATAGTGGAAGAGATCACAACTGAGCGCGTGATCAAATAAATTCCGTCCTTACCACAGGAAAATGAAACACGATAAGTTCCCAAATGCACTTTCGTGTAATCAGGGGTGATACAGGAAAACAGGAAATATAACAGTCAGTTGTGTTTGGCCAACAAATGAAAATTTACAAATGTTTCTCCCTTTACTTAGCAATTTAGTACCTTCCATCAACTTTACAGTAGAAATTTAAAATAATGGCAAGTTACCATTCTTAATTGTATGATTCATAGGGATGGAAACAAGTTTAAGTTTAGCATATAACTGAAAACGTACCAGTGTATGTTCATATGTCCATCATAACTCACCTCAACATGACAGAGTTAAATTATCATCATTCCAATCTATGTTCCTTAGGGCATTACGTACATGCCGTCCACAGTTTATTGATGAGCTTGAGAAGATATATCATATTGGATCCAAGTTCAAGTATCCTAGATCTTTCATTAATAAATCTCTTAAGTTCGCAAAAACATCATTCTAAAGAGTTAAACCCAAACCTCCCCTTGACACCAAGAACCTTTTAGTTCTCTCTACACCCCTAGTTTGGTGGGGGCATAATAATTCAGCACCTAAAGTATCTATCCAACAAACCATCCACACGCTTCAGCATAAAATCACATATCTATACAATATATGACTATTTTTCATTTCTCGACTCTTCATTTATACCCCTTCCCCCCAGAAAAAAAATTGGGGCAGCCGTCTAATTCCTTTTTTTTTCAATCTGTTTACTAATACAGAGCATGTCATGGAGTGGGGAATACATTATAGGCATTCTACATACAAACTACAGTGGTCAAAGTTATATAAAAGTAGGTTAAGGCGACGAAGGAACGGTCCCATGTATTCAGTACGTAGATATAAGCACAGTATACGAGAGTAGGGTCAGTGCCCAAGTATGTGAACGGTAGAGTAGTTAGGTCATAGAGGTGAGCTCAGGGCCTCATGTATTCAGTTCACAAACACCCACAAAAATTACTTGTTGTGCCCTGTAGTTCAATATGTGGACAGTCGAGCGAGACACGAGTCAAGCCTCGGTAAAGCAGGGTGTGGGTGGGCGGGAGACCAGTAGCTGACCACCACCACTGAAGCCACCTCACCCATCACCCCTGTGGTCCAGTACAAACTGGCCTTATTAACCCGGATGACAGTGTTTTTCCAATCTACGTCCTCGTCCAACACCAACAAAATGAAACTTTAAATGCATGATTGTACATATTCGTGCACACCAAATGATAATGATCAGGTTGTCTTTATTGCATCACTTAAGTGCACTTAAGAGAAACTTACTCGATATGTAAATCCTATAAGAGACATATTTTGAAACACTAGCACACACAACTTTCGTCCCGTTAAGTAAGAGGGTAAAACGCATGGGCACAACAGTACGACCCCAAGGTCGTCCTCTGACCTGACCTACAATGGTCGCATCAAAGAACAGGCCACCATACCCAAAGGTTGTACCCAGAAAAAAGGCCGTCGTCCTCAAGGATCACGTTGTCGTCCTCAAGGAGCTGAACAACTCCACAAAAAAACCAGTTCCCCCTCGTCAGATACCACACACTCACTGATCATCATCAAGTAATGACAAAACAACAGAGGTAAAGTTACGTCCCAGAAGAGCGTACAAAATCGATCTTGTATTCCATGATTAATGGACGACGTCCATCAGATATAAATGTACCAGCTTACACTTGACAGCAGCCATCTAGTGGGCAATTACTGGTGGGGCTTGAGACGAGCACGGTGCGAGAGCCTCATCTGTCATCCCTCTCATACCTAAACACACACAAACACGATCCTCTACCTAACTACGGCCATGTATTGGATAGAAAGCCACGCGAAACTCTACTCCAGCAGCTCTCATGATACTGGGTAGTGAACCACAAGATACTCTACCACAACAACTGCCATGTACTGAGTAGTGAACCACAAGATCCTCCACCACAACAACAGCCATGTACTGGGTTGTGAACCACACGAGCCTCAGTTCTTAACGACTACCACCTGCAAGTATCGTCACACACTCTAGTGTGAACATTTTGAGACCAGCGACGACAGGTACTGCAAAGTGACAGTTGTCCCGGCCGAATGTTGGCTGGTGAGTTGCCAGCGTTGATGTATGGACATATATCTTGTACTTATTCCACAAATGTTTGTAATTACACAAATATATATATATATATATATATATATATATATATATATATATATATATATATATATAAAACACCCACATACTGCATCGTTTTACAGTGTGACTGTATCCTAAACACTGTGTAATGTACATGTAATACATTACAGCCACTGTGAAAATATTTCCCGTTAGTTGGCGGCGTATTTACCAAACGTGCAATAACCCCCACCCCGTTATCAGCTGTGTCACGTTACTACTATCTTATCACCCAGGCTGCAGAGAAACATCTGATATAGGATCCCGTGTGGGGCGATACATCAAGTGTAGTTTATATATGAAAACCATTATACAGGGAGTGAAACGAATGATACGTCGGTAACTCGTTCCCATGTACGTGGCAACACTCACTATACTGGCTACCAAGTGGAGGGACGTATGTTTTCGGAAGTCGTCAATCGCGCCCACCCTGCACCGATACTTTCTGGAGCTGGTGTGTTGGGTTAGTGAACAGCATGAACCTCTGCCCTAACAACTACCATATACAGGGTGGTGAACTGCATCACCCATCAAACAATATTCAAAACCCACTGTAATAAATACACAGTTACACAGAATCAAACCACCAATTACAAGATAAACTAAAGAGCAGAATTAGTGAGTCATTGGGTCAGGCATGACTGCACATGATCATGACCTCTGTTACGGCGCCATGACACCACAAGAGGATTCATATACCAAAGTTCATCAACATAAGCAAGTGTTGCCAAAGCTGTGGTCTAGTTCACGAGACCTGTAGACGGTAGGGGGAACACAGTGCTACACAGAAGGCGTTTGTGAGCCCCTGCTGCGTCAGTAACAGTGGATGAGGCACCACCTGAACACACTACACCAACACATCTGGACTCAAAAATGTTCAAAATATCTTTTTCTCCCAAAATAATGAGTGCGGGTGTCTGAATGTGTGTAATTACATGAAACAATGCTAAATGATGCAATGGCAAAAGAGTTCCATTCTATTTTTCCGAAATCTCAAACATTTGTATGTAATGAAGAAACACATTCATTCATCGGCTACAAACTTTGTTCACATTGTTCTGACCTGAGCATGACAGTACGACTCGATCACCACCACCTGAACACACGACGGAAACACCACTTCAGCACGACGCTACGACTCCTCGAGTTCAAAGGTACGACCCCACGAGTTGGAAGGTACGTTTACGTGAACACGATGGTACGAGTCCATGAGCACGACGCGACGGTCCGACCCTCTGAATACGATCACAAGACCTGTGGGTCTGTCTGATGACCTGACATTACAGGTCAGGCCAAAGGTTGTGTTCACAGGATCACACAGCAGACGGGAGGCAGCAATGGTAAAGAGAGGAGCAGACAGAAACACCTGCATGGTAGAGCATTCATATTACGGTACAGCAGACAGTAACACCTGCACGGTAGAGTATGCACGTTACGCAACAGAGGACAGTAACACATGCTTGGTACAGCAGACAGTAACACTTGCATGATGCAGTATTCATGTTACGGCACAGCAGACAGTAACACCTGCATGGTTTATTGTTCACATTACGGAACAGCAGAACAGCAACACCTGTAAGGTACAGCCTTCCCCTCACCAACAAGACCAACCCTGGAACATCATATAACGGTCAACAGTTCTTCACGTGTGGAAGTGTGTCAGGAGGTGTAGCAAGCGCTCACTCACAAGAACCATAAAGCACACCAAGTATGACTAGTTTTGGTGCAGAAAGTGTTTCAAGGGAAACTAAACATCCACTTTCACAATCTTTACGACTGACATTTGCTCAGTAAAACACCAATTAACAATGGCATCAATCACAGGCCAGCCAGCCAGCCCGGCCCCGGCCCCCAGTAGCCAACAACTCGTCACCACCATCAACCAATACCCACAACAAGTGTTCATGCATTTCAATATTTACATTCCATTGTGCAATGATAATTGAATAATTTTTTTGGGAGGGTTCTCTATCAATGTACTTCTTTATTCCTAACGTGCATTGTTATGAGAACAATGTTGGTTTTTATTCAAACACTTCCAAACAAATGTAAGCAACAAAACAAATATCAGAATGGTTCAGTACAATGATAATAAACTGTCAATATCTCGTACATAAAACTGATGACAATGTGATTCTCTTGCCCCCCTTAATGAGGTTTAAGCTTGTGAACGAACAGCTCATACATGATGACCCAGAGTCAAGTTGGGTGTCCAGCAGAGGAGGAAGATTCCACTGTACCATGTCTGCCAGACTACCATTACCCTTCTCTGACCCCACTGGCTATCCATATCTTCTGTCATGACATACACAGCCTTGGGTATGACAGACCAATACTGGCGTCCCTGCCCTACAGCGCGCGCGCACACACACACACACACACACACACACACACACACACAGTCATGTGGCCATACATACACTTGAGATGAAATGTATACAATGTAGTCTCGAGATAACACTGCAGCTTCCCCTACGACGGTACATCCATCATACTCTTATGTAAGCTATACAATACCACTGGCTGGTAATGCCAGGGTACAAAGACGTGATGTATCGACGGTAACTCTCTCTCTCTCTCTCTCTCTCTCTCTCTCTCTCTCTCTCTCTCTCTCTCTCTCTCTCTCTCTCTCTCTCTCTCTCTCTGTGACACATACAAAGATCACGAGGTCGAGCGAGTGCCTTTACAGGGGGGTGGGGGGGTACATCCATTTTCTGTTGGAAGTCATGCGGCGCATCAAGACCTGGTTGGTCCCTGCTACAAAACCTTTACCTCCGACAGATTCATCCCAACATTTTCTGCCATGTTGAAAACGGAAATGAGGAACAGTTTTGCCTTACGTTGTGTCAGTGAACACATCTTCCCTGTGTTCGCTCTCATACACGAACGTTACTTGTACTTCCTTGGAATATTCAGTTTCCAATATCTAAAGTATTCTTTTTAAATACAGTGCCCGACTAGGCACGGGCAAAATTTAACCTCAAAAAAAAAAAGAATGGGAGCAACAGGAATAAAAATCGCCAGCTTTGCTACATTACGCAATAATGTGAAAGTTAGTATTTAATCAGGCTTACACAGATACGGCACTTTCAACAAACTCTCCAGTTTTTGGTAATCTAAAGAACTACTCCATCACACACGACCTCGTCAGCTTACTAAACTATCGCAACCTTGAGAAACGCATAACCTCTGTGGCTCTCCAACATTCCTACAGCTCCTGACACAGCCAACCACAACGCTGTCATTCATGAACGCATTAACACTGGCCTGCGGAGAAATCTCGCTTCATGCGATGCCAACTTCCTCAGGAGGCGTCACCAAGCTCCTCGTTCCCGAGGGTTTACTACCTCCACTTTCTAGCACCTCACCCGTGGCGTCCCACAGTGCACAGTGTGCTTCCTTATCCTCATAAACGATCAACCTTTTGAATGGATCTACTGGATGAAAGTATCTGGCGACTCCAACACTGGTGTCAGTGTTGACAACAGCTCTCACTCACCACTACAAAATCCTCAAGAACACCCTGACCTCCAGAGCTGGACCACCTCCAACTACGTGCGCCACCATCAACTAAACCAATGACTGTTGTCATGCACATCACTCTCGCCTCCAATCGCCCATCCCCTACTGTCTCACTACGTCGCAGCCCCATCCAGGATGTTCAGTCCATCAAGCTGCGCAACGCGCTCTGCATGATAAACTAAACCGGGAGGAAGACGTCAGCACCTTCATCAAATCCTCCAACTGTCTCCATGTTTTCCGTAAGCTAAAACACTTGGACTCCCCTGCGCCTGGACTAGGTAACATCTACACATCAACATCACCTCATCCCAGACTCACCAATGTTTCACCCGCCTGACCGTCCTCCCTATCCAGCACACAACACAGGCAACAGAGAAACGGAAAACACCAAGAAGGATCATCCTCATTCCCTCCCACACTATCCATCCAGTACAAAATACAGCGGTTCTTGTACATGTCTTACACTGTCACCACGAACTCGTCAGACCGTTTGAAAAAAGTTCTGCACCACCTTCGCCATTATCACTTCCTGCCACAAGATATCCCTCGTCCCCAGGTTAGGGACCACAACTACAAGTCCATCCGCGCTCTTACAAACCGCGCTACAAAAACAGCCTTGTTCCAAACGAAGTTATCTTAATCTTTAACATCGGTTTAACGAATCTCTGTTTAACATCTCTGCCTTTGTAATTACATCAGTCTTTATTTTCAGCCTGTGGCTGCCTTTCTTATGCAGCAGGCCGATCATTTCAATATCATTATTTACACTTCCATCATTATCATTACTACTACTACTACTACTACTAATAATAATAATAATAATAATAACAATAATAATAATAATAATAATAATATTTATCATCATTACAGACTTCCATGCCGTAACCGTTAGCGTTCCTAACCGTGACGCATCCCCGGGTCTCTCAGGTTCGACTCCTGGTTGCAGGAGTGGGCGGGTTGAGAGTGAGGGGAGCTACAACCCGAGGATAGTCCTCGTCGCGGGTTGAGATGCGTCTTCAGATCATCCTCTGGCTCAGGAGGAAATTTTGGTCCCTCTTCATTGATCAACTATTGACGTAGTACACCCATAAGCCTGATGGAATGTTATGTCACCAACAATGGGTGTCAGCCGTGTTCGGCAGGAGAGGCATCCGAGAAAAGGAAAGCTGGTGGGCGGACGGAATATGGTCGGAGAAATCGTGGTAATGGCAAGGAGAGGCACTACGTGTCCGCCGAGACTGCCGAAGGCAACTGTGGCATTTCATGACACAAGCAATGCCATGATTACTTTCACCTTTACCATTGGAGATATACTTACTGGGGAGAATTACCAATGCCACAGGAGCCATGTAACACAGACGATGTCTACGAACAGTGACTAGTGTTATGTGTGTGTGTGTGTGTGTGTGTGTGTGTGTGTGTGTGTGTGTGAGGAGGGTAAGGTCAGCTGGTGTGGATGTCGTCATCCTGCTATACCCTCCTCACCACAGGGAAGGACCTGTAGATATCTGACTGTTCTTGTTGGTGTTCAGTCTTGGCGACACCGTCATCACCACACTGTTGCCTCACACAAAGCATCATCTCCACTTGGCGGTAAACCAGTGCGTCACCTGACGACGCATCAAGAATAGAAAAAAAAAGAAAAATACGATCGATGTGACTCTAAACACCAGTTCAACTTTAAGGAGTACAAGTTCGCCCTAACAATGGAGGCCGAGGAAGTGACTGAGCTGGTGAACCCCTGATAGACAGACCCTCCTCCACCTCCCGGAAGGACGCCATCAACACGAGTTCGTGAGGAGTATTGTTAGCTATGGAGAGCCCTCGCCCGCCCGCCGGGGAGGTAACCGTACTCACACACCTCATGTTAACGAAAGTTTGTGGCCTCTACCCTGACCAAGATCACGTGCATCAACAATAAAATGATAAACTAAAGTAATAAGCTCAAGCAGTCTGAGTGTCGCTCTCACACAGAGAGCTTTCCCAATTGACGCCACCACCACTACTACTAGGACCACTATACTACTTCTATACTACTACGACTACAATCAAACTACTAAGACTACTACTACTATACTATTACTACTACTACTACTAAAAAGTACTGAAGTTGAAACAAGATTATTATTCAACTTTTATTCATGATTACTGAAGCTGAAAGAACCATTTGTCATTTTTCACCTGCCTTCATAGCATTGTTCCAACAAAAACACAATTACTCTAATATGATTGACTGCAAAACATTAAACATAATAAGCCTGTTAGGGTCACTGCTGATTAGGGCACGCAACACGACGCTCATTGATAGGACATTATATTCCACACAATGATGTTTAGGCCCCGCACAGAGGCTTCGCTCACTACATACCACAACTACACAGGTTCGCCTCACGCTAGCAGGCCCGACCATTCATGTGCTGACGGGAAATCAGAATGGCAGAGAGGAAATGTACACTACCTAGGTATGTCACCTGCTTGCCACCCGGCCCTGACTGACTGACTCAGTCAACTGCAACAATGACTTGGTCCCAGGTTTTCCGACTTCCTGCCTCACCAAGAAACATTATCAACTCCTGGTGTAGCCAGGTTGGCTGGCTGGCTGGCTCAGCCTGCGCATCTGCCTTACTCGGTGTGTCTAAGTCTCTGTGTCTGTCCAAGTCTGTGTAATTGACTCAGTATGTGTGATTCTCTCAGCTTTTGTGTCCGAGTCTGTGACTGACTCAGTATGTGTGGTTGTTTCATTCTGTGTTGCTTAATCAGCAAATGTGGTGGCTATTTCAGTCTATCTTACTCTATGTGTCTGTCTCGGTCTATGTGCCTGTCTCCGCCTATGTGTCTGTGTGTCTGTCTCAGCCACTGTGTCTCGCGTGGTTTTCCAGTATGTGAGCAACTTTATGATGATAATCACCAGTCGTGACGCGCACCATTCACTTCATTCCTTCTCCTCAAACAAGAGACAACCACAAATACTTCTCAGGATATTCTATGGCATCTCAAACATTCGTAAACATTATAAGATTTATTAAGTACTCTACTTATTTCTGTCCCATTCCTTATGGAAAAATAATCAAGGAGCGTCACAGTATTACGTTACGCAGCACACACCTCATCATCACGTCTCCCTATCCATGAAAGGTGACGCTGGTTTTGCTTTTTTCATCTTTCCAGAAATCAAGGTTGTGTACCGTTGCCTCATTCTGCGGCCAAATGACGTGAAGCTTGAGGAACTAGTACCTTTGTTCCAAACATCTAAGCATATTTTCGAAGTTTCTTTATCCTTAAAGACTTTTGAAAAAAAAAAATGGGAAGCAGGAGGTCAAAGTTCTTACAACCTAAATACAGATTTTGGGCTGCTGTTCCTTCCAGTCCCAGGCGAGACGACACACTACAAACACACACTTTGCCGGTAACAGCCCTATAAAAATGCACGGGATAAACTTGTGAACCCAGCCATTTCTACTGTTCCCTGGGGAGGGTTAGAGTTCACTGGATTTTTTAGGGGGAGGGGCGTGAATTACTTCACAATACTGAAGCCATTATTCATCAAATGTGGCACATACTTCCTTTTTTATTCAAACCACATTAGGAATATATGGACTTTCCGATTTGTTTAGTTTTGGCTTTTTTTTAAAAGATCAAATTTACCTAAAAAAAAAAAAAAAAGTTTTTTGCCAGTATTCAGCAAAATTTTCCATTTTTGCGAAAACTGGCTCAAACTATATTTCCCCATCAAGTTATCTCACACACAATGCCACTGACAAACGTGTGACGACTGCTTCTAACCACCGTTATGTGTCACAAGTTACCAAAATTATAAGTTTTGCCCCTATGCCCACACTTCAAATTATGTTAAAGAAGCTACCTAATCTTGATCAGTTTTGACACAAGGAAACTTAAGGTTGTGTATGGAAGGATACGTATCAAATTCGCCAGAAAATCTTCGCCGATGTAGTCACCATGTCAATATCAAACAACGTCTTTCTACAAATAGACTTCGGTCTCTATCACCTTGGCTTCAAGCAAGCCAGCCATAAAGCACATACCACAAGGGCACACAAGGAAATGCAACCCAAATTTTTCCCCACTCACCATCGGTGAGGAAATCCAAATTTCGTATACAGTTTTTTGAATTTACAGGACTAAGTGCCAGGCGAGTTGCACATGTAGGTATGTATAATATTGGCAGCTGATCCTGTTTCTGCCGTGTAACGTGACTGTCATGCTGGCTACTGACCACACCAGCGGTGAGACCTTGTAATTTACTGACGCACACTCTACAAACCAAGCAGCAGCGGCCGCCACTACGCCGGACGTGTCATCAGAGGCCCAGCATCAACGGCCTGTGATCATGGTGCCTTTAAGAAACGGTGGGAAGGGAAGGTTTGTGTGTGTGACTGCCAAATGGTGTGGTCTGGAACTGGTGGAAGCGGTGTATAGAGGTGAACAATGTGGTGGAGCAGCGTGGGTGCTGCGGGAGAGAGAGGGAGACCTGAGACTACTTTCGGAAATAACTTCTTACTGGGCACAACAAGTTTAGAAGACTGTACGACACTACTTCTGAAGTGCAAAGGCGCGATATGATGATTGAGTGAATATACCTTAAACATGCGAGGCCCAAAGACTCTTCAACACCTTACCAGATGTCATCAGAACACGATGGGAGGCATAGGAGAGACGTTTAAGAGTGCACTGGACAAGTACCGTCAAAATATACCAAACAAGCCAGGTTACGGGCTGCAGCTTCCAACAGTTTGTTCGATCAACGACCCAACCCAACAGCCTGGGCTCATACCGTGCTGTGGGGGTAGAACACCCCCTAAAAAAATCCACCAGGTATTGAGCTGGTAGTGTAAGGAAGGGAGCCCCTATAGAAGAAGTGTCATGTGAAACAATGGTTTCTGGCACTTTTTTTTCTATAATGGTTACTTAAATCAACAGTAAAGCTGTGTAATTCGTCAACAGCCACGATCAAGGAATACGACAGCGCAGGGCACAGTGCGAAATGTGGGAGGGAAGGGAAAGCACTGTTCACCCCGCCCAAATATTACTCTCAACTCGTTACAGACCTTCTATGCAACGAAACAATTCTCTTTTCTTAACTGACATGAACAATGTATTTTTTCAGGTTACAGGAAGCAGCGGCGTGGCAGCGAAGCAGCGCAAATGTAGGGACGCTGAGGCAGCGGATGATGTTCCAGCGACTGCCCACGCGGCAAAGAGCCAACTGTCCAGTATGTCAAACTTTCCCGACTGGAAGGCTGGACACGAGGGGCACACCACATGCTGGCCACAGTCACCCAGTCCAGAAATATACATCACCATGATGTTCAAGACACAGAGCCCATGTAGGGTAGCTACCACATATAGAACCACAGCTAAAGTGTGGCAGTCAAGTATAATTGAAACCAAAATGGTCAAGTGACTGACATCCGGGTTAAAAGTACAGTGGTGGTGTGGCGGCTTATCACAGTCAGATACGTGGAAGATGTATGAAAACCAAGGCAGCCACAAATACAGTGGTGTGGTAGCCAAGAGCAATGAACATGGGACTGGTGCGGTAACCAAGGCAACCACAATCAAAGCAGTCATGAAGCAGCCAAGAGGCAGACAGATGCACGGCAGTGGTATGGCAACCAAGGCAGCCACAACCACAGCAGAGGCGTGGCAGCCAAGAGCCAGAAACATGATTGTGGTTACGGCAACCAAGGCAGCCGTGGTGTGGCAGCCAACAATCATCCAAATACATGGCAACTGTATAGCAACCATTGTAGCCACAATCATACTGGTGTGGCAGCCATCAGAACCAAAAACATGGCACTGGTGTGGCAATTAAGGCAGCCACAACCACAGTGTGGTAGCCAAGAGCCAGTGTATGATGAGGGAGGCGGTGAGCACCAGGTCATTATAGTTAAGGAAACAATTAAGGGGATGACGCCACTCGCTCAGACCAACATATTCATAACTTTCACCACATTATTGTCTCGGCATAATCAGGGGCAACTCCCGGTGTGAGCAGCTGCGCCACCAGGCTCTCTTACCCTCCTGCTGAGGGCTGCTGCTGGTGGGAACAGCTGTCTTACTCTCCTGCTGGTGGGAACAGCTGTCTTACTCTCCTGCTGGTGGGAACAGCTGTCTTACTCTCCTGCTGGGGGCTACTGCTGCTGGTGGGAACAGCTGTCTTACTCTCCTACTGGTGGGAACAGCTGTCTTACTCTCCTGCTGGTGGGAACAGCTGTCTTACTCTCCTGCTGGTGGGAACAGCTGTCTTACTCTCCTGCTGGTGGGAACAGCTGTCTTACTCTCCTACTGGTGGGAACAGCTGTCTTACTCTCCTACTGGTGGGAACAGCTGTCTTACTCTCCTACTGGTGGGAACAGCTGTCTTGCTCTCCTACTGGTGGGAACAGCTGTCTTACTCTCCTGCTGGGGGCTACTGCTGCTGGTGGGAACAGCTGTCTTACTCTCCTGCTGGTGGGAACAGCTGCCTTACTCTCCTACTGGTGGGAACAGCTGTCTTACTCTCCTGCTGGGGGCTACTGCTGCTGGTGGGAACAGCTGTCTTACTCTCCTACTGGTGGGAACAGCTGTCTTACTCTCCTGCTGGTGGGAACAGCTGTCTTACTCTCCTGCTGGTGGGAACAGCTGTCTTACTCTCCTGCTGGTGGGAACAGCTGTCTTACTCTCCTACTGGTGGGAACAGCTGTCTTACTCTCCTACTGGTGGGAACAGCTGTCTTACTCTCCTACTGGTGGGAACAGCTGTCTTGCTCTCCTACTGGTGGGAACAGCTGTCTTACTCTCCTGCTGGGGGCTACTGCTGCTGGTGGGAACAGCTGTCTTACTCTCCTGCTGAGGAATGCCGTTGGTGGGAACAGCTGTCTTACTCTCCTGCTGAGGAATGCCGTTGGTGGGAACAGCTGTCTTACTCTCCTGCTGGGGAGTGTTGTTGGTGGGAACAGCTGTCTTACTCCTCATGAGGTCTGGTTGTGGTGGCGGTGGTGGCGAGAATGACAGTAGTGGTGAGAGATGTGAGGTTCACTGTACTTCAGGTGTTGGTGTGGCAAGCGGCCATTGATATTGATGATGATGATGATGATGATGGGTGGGGGCTCATTATGTCCATGGTGATGGTGGTGAGGGTTACTATGCTACCTGTTATGACAGCATTCGTGGATCAGTTGATGGTGTTGGTGGACACTGTGATGGTAATACTAGCGAGTGTGCTGGTGCTTGATCATGCTGATGAAGGCGGGGATGATGGTGGGTATTACGAGGACAGCCAAGATAGTGCTGGTAATGCCTATCATCTTTATGACGGTAGAAGTATGACGTCTTGACCTTAACGGCCTCCGTCCAGTCACTACAGCCATCCTGTATTCCAGCAGTGTTGAAGGCAAAGGGTCATCCAGCTCCCAGCTTCCCATCCCCTTTACCTTCCATTCTTTCAGCTGCCGTCTGGTGCTGCCGAAGGGTGGGGAGAGAGCAGTCTTTCTTTCTTATCCTTACTTCATCTACTTAGAACAGAAGAGAAAGATCTAAGTTTACAACAGATAACCTACATGTGGACCATAAGCCCCCCCCTCCCCCCCCCACCCTCTGGTGACTGTCTTTCCCATGGAGGTCTCTCTCTTTTCCTTACCTTATGATCACGACGATGCTACTACCCTTAGATATATGACGTCATGGTTTGAGGTTTAGGTATGCGTCAAAGGCCAAATCATCATACCCAAGGATTATATCTTCGTGTTCAAAGGTTGAGGACTTCCTCTACGTTACGGATGATAAGCAGCAAGCTTGACACTTTTCGCCATTTGTGGAAAGACGTTAAGAAGGGACGAAAGTCCATCCAATAATCGGTGTATGTCAGACGAATATTAACTCAAGTGAAACGAAGAGTTATTGGTCATATAACTAAACCTTGACACAAGATTGATCGAGTCAGGTTCGTGTTATAAAAATAAAGTCAAAAATATGGTTCGAGGTGAAATAATAATTTTCCTTTCTAGCCTTTCGTGCTGTTCGCCACATGTCTGTAAGTTTTATATCTCAGAAACATTATCAATACAAGTATTTAACTGAGGTGACTCCACATTTAGGCGCCAGGACAACTGTATAAACGGAAGAGGGCTGTAATGTATGATAACGTGATACGCTGCGGCAAATGTGGTCGAGAATTATGATGACATCCTAGATGGACAACAGCCAAAAAGGCTCCAACAAGAGGTCCATAGAAACACGGTGTTCTCCAAAGATAGTGTGAGGAATTCATAAGAAATCATCGGACAGTTATAGAGAAAGTAATGCCAGTGTGTACAAGTGCTAACGCAACGAGGGTAATGATGTGGCTGGCAGCAAGACTGAGGCCGGAGGCAACCTCTCCAGGCAGTGACCCGCGACACCCGCCAGCGGCACGGACGGCAGGCAGGCAGGCAGGCGGCGGTGGCGCCGACAGCGGCAGTTCCACCACCACCCCCACCACTGCTGACAAGTGCTGGCTCGTGCTTTGACTGACGGCCGCGTCAATACAGGGGAAATTATATTACAGAATCCTGTCATTCACCAGGCGGGAGGAAATCTGGCCAAAACTACATACTCCATCTACCTTCCAATATAATTAACAACGACGGTGAAGTTACCGCCTGCAGACGTGTGGCGCTGCACCAGGAACTGAGCCACACAACTCCCCCTCTCTCAACAAAAAGGTCTGGCTGGATGTGTAGCATTATCCAGAAAAAGTCTACTTTCACCGGGCGGCGCCGGTCCAGACCCTTGGAACATAAACTACATCATCTTCAAGTAACTGCTTTTAAGTCTCGGAAGAGGAGCGGGGAAATCTGGCACATAATGTGGCATCTCCTTCCGACCCTCCTCAACACCGCAAGGTATATTTTTCCTACGTTGTTGACTCTATTCTTAGGGTATCCTGACCCTCTTGCCCATGAAAATGGGATGGGTGGGATGATGGCGTGGCATTTACCCTACCCTGATGCTTATGGGTCAGGTCAGAGGTCACACCGTCGTGCTCAGACATCAACGGTTGGTTGCCACACACACGGTGCGGCACATGGGGCAGGCAATGTCCATGAGAAGCAATAGAGGTCATATGAGGGGAAATGTACAGCTCGGAGACCGACTGCGCTATCTCGCATACAAAAGCCCTGCATTAAGAATATAACATCTGTATTTCTACTCACCTTGGCTACGACTTATAAACTACTTGCAACAGTCGTAGGAAAAAAGGTCCCAGAGTGGTCTAGTGCCAAGTCTTGGCCCACAAAAGTAGATAAACCGACAACCGATGCTCAAATTACTCGGTCGCACAGTAAGGCAAGATGTCACCAGATGGATGACAAAGTGAAAATTACAAGTAAAAGCTTTCCTCACAAGACTCGCTGACCATCGACACATGTTTGATTCCCTCTACAGTACTGACTCCTCAAGGAAAGATTACGGTACACACTTACGCCAGTCTACGTCCAAGACGTCACATGCTGTACATCTGAACACGCCACTTTCCCAACACTGCTCAAACAATGAACAGAAACTGAAGGAGTCTTACGATCATTTCGAAAGTCTTTTACGCTTCACAGTTCGGTCAGCGACCAAGCTGCCGTATTGTTCCCCTACTTAAACGAGGTTGCTGGAGGCCGGAGCCCGTAAGCCTACACAAGCACCGCATCCTGGCCAGTGTGTGACACACTTTACTTACGGGCACTTGTCCAGACCCTTATTAAATTTCTCCACTGAACAATTTACAATGTTTCTAATGACTGCTGGCAGCGTATTACGCAACTGAAGGCCCGGCACATTTACGCTGTTTTCTCTGACTATATTTACTGCAGCTGTTGATTGTAGTGGTTGTATTTGAGTCCTCTACACTTGACTGACTGATCTGTGCCAGTATTCCCGGTAAATTTATTTGTGCAACCCATGCTCATCCCGAGAACGGTAGCGCAAAAATAGTACAGACGTCACAAAAGGGCTTTGTCAGACCCCTCCAGGCTGCTGCTCATTACTAAAACTGCTACAAAACGAGACCCATAACTTACAGGGCTCTTCAATTGATTGCAGTAATAAATGTCTCTCCGTCGGCGCTCTAGCCCTTAAACCAGACCACAGGTAGATCTACGTTGCCTGGTAAAGGGGACCTCTCGTAGATCTACGACCCGTACTTGTGCGCCAATAATCGAATTTCAACTGATCAACGGCGGTGGGGCGAGATGCCTAAGGCCTCCTTGCAACAGTGGACGGCGTTGTGCAGATGACATGGCGCGGTATTTGCTCGGATGCGATAAGTAATCTTGTGATCCAAATAATATTCACCTGATGATAAAAAAAAAAAAAGTATATTAAGTATCAAAAAAAAAGTATATCAGACTGTTAACTTAGCGCTTACTGCTACCTTAAGCAATATGCTCCCTTCGAGGCTTCAGCACATATTTCGTTTCTTCAGGAACAGGAAAATCTGAGGACTACTTCATGCGTTCCTCTGTCCTTTTCCTTGACGAAGTCCTTTCATTTCATGGCAGAAAACTAGTTTCCCTTTACATGAAAAACGGAATTCTAAAAGTCTGTTTAATGGGCTACAGAAAGGAGCATCTGTGCTTTCAGTCATCAACAGTAGTTTGGACTTTTACCGACTGTGGAACAACTCGCCACACTTTTTAACTCGGCAATTCGTCCGCCATAAAATGTGATGTTAGGACGCATCAGTATTCACTTAGGGAGAACTCTTGCCTCTTCTATTAGGATGCCTCGCTTGTTTTGAGGGTCCGTAAAATCCAGCCTGGCTTCTTTTCTGGACGAAGTGACTCATGTCTCGATGTGTTCGCTGGCAGTACGGTCAGACGTTATCACTCCGGGTCTTTTACATAGTTCTTACGAAAGATTCATTTCCCGCAGGTATTCTGCTTTTTTTTTTTATTTCAATCCACTTCCTCTACAACCAAGAAAATCTAAATTTTTCTAAAAAAAAAATTATTTGTGGTCCACCAGACTTGACTGGTGTGTGTGTATGTGTGTGTGTGTGTGTGTGTGTGTGTGTAATTACTTACATTTCTACACTTAATCAGAAAAGGGCGGTGCTAAACTGTGATTTGTGTTTGTATGTACGTCAGATATTGACTCCAGAAACAGTATACGTACAAGTAAAAACTTTCTGGGAAATTAATCCCTTCACCTTCCAGCATTATCATTTTTCTATTACCAACAAGTTATCATCATATAAGTACAACTGAACACTGTAATTTGTCAGTTAGGAAGTTGTTCATATATCACCACAGTTCTTCCGTTATTCCTAGTGTACGCATATTGTCGTGCTCTGACGCCGTGAACATATTCATCAAAGGCCTTTGCCTGGTCGGTCTGTTATCACGTCAGCAATTTATTTGTTCTCCAGCGGCTCTTGAATTTCTGTTACGGTGATCGAGTAACTCAGAGACAGACATGGATATCCAGATCTACGCAGACTGTACGACTGGATGAAGTCAGTTACATACATATTAGGGTTCGGGGTCATGTTAATAATATGGTTGGTAGTCTTTGGCAAGTTTTGCTTCCTTCTTTACCACATAAAAATATTTACTCTAACAGATCCTTCACTGGTAACTTTCTCTCCGTTCCTAACTCAGCGTGCGGGGCTACAGTCAGGATCTGCCACAGCACGAACAGCCAGTGCACACCTCCGTCACCGCCAGCTTCTCGCCTATAACCCGACCCCGGGACTTCCACGTCAACATCTTCACCGGATCCCATCGTCGGAGCTGATAGATTCATTTTCTTTATAACTGGTAACTTCAAGAACTCACTCGACCCCATCGTCCATATTTCATCTTTTGTGTATATCAGCCACACCAAGTTCTGGTCACGTTGTTGCCTCTCTCACCTCTGCTCACCTCCAGTGTTTACCTTCCTCCCAAATTGCAGACTGCCATGTTGTCTTCTTTAGCGTACCAGTGTGGCCCGGGTGTGGTCAGGGGTGTGGCCAGGGTGTGGTCAGGGTGTGGCCAGGGTGTGGTCAGGGGTGTGGTCGACATCAAGCCAACCGGATGATAAAGACACTAGAGCCCGGTGTCAGCAACATAATAATCCAGGACTTTGTGGAACACGTGTCACCACCTCAAGGCAAATTAGCGTCCCGGTAAGCCGTCTTGTTGACCCTACCCTGCGGCTGGCTTCTCCACGGCAAATACCAGCTAATGACAGCTTTCGGCTTCTTTGCCAACAGTTTCAGTAATCAACGACCATATGGTCTGCAGAAGCGTCCATCCAGACAAAGTACCGGTAACTTGCGTACACATACTGTGCTACAACAACACTTCTTCCAGGTCAATAAAAAATTATCAAAGGGTTGTTGTCGTTTCCTGACGACATGGCGCTGAGGGAATATTCGAGTGAGAAATTGCCGAAGCTGGAATTTGAATCTGGGTAAGTGTGGGAAAGGACAGAGTTAGCGTTAATGTGAAAAAAGCAAGGATTTAGCAGTGGAAAGAGACGAGTTAGTTACAGAGTGAGAGCCTGAGAGGAGAGAACCTGGAGGAAGTCGGGAGTTGTGGATACCCGAAATGGACATGGCAGCGAAAGGAACCATGAAAGTTGAAATGAGCCATGAGGGGCAGGAGGTCCTCCAAGCACTGAATAGTGTGAGAAAGTAGAGGTAATTGTCGGCATAGCAGTCTCGACGGTGTTGTGTGGATGCAAGGCGTGGGCTCTACATGAGAATGTACGGAAGAGAATGAATGTGATAGAAAAGAAATACTTGAGGACAATAAGTGGCGTGAGAAGGGTTGACTGAATAAGAAGTGAGATGTGGCAACAATAAGAGTATGGTTGAAAGAGTTGAGGACAATTTGTTGAATTGGGATGAACATACAGGAAGGATGAGTGAGAAAACATTGATAAAGAAGTGAAGGAAACAAGGGAAAGGTGAAGACCGAAGAGGAGATAGAAGGATGGAGTAAACACGTTCTGAGTCCTCGGGGCATGACCATGCAGGGTGTAAGGTGTGCACGGGATAGATTGAACTGGAACAATGTGGTATACAGGGGGCGATGTCTTGTCAATAGACTGAACCAGGGCATATGAAGCAGTTAGTAAGAAGCACGGAAAAGCCTGTGGTGGCTGGGTGTGCATACGGGACCATGAAAATACATCTGAACTTTCGTTCAGTTCCACGGATATCCTTACCTTATCATATATATATATATATATATATATATATATATATATATATATATATATATATATATATATATATATATATATATCATTGAATGCTATGCACTTGACGGCCCACGACTGGTTAGGCTGCGGCTTACGAACAAGACATCATTAAAATAATACGAAGGAAAGACAAAACATTTGTTTCCACATGACAATCTTTATACAAAAACAACAACATTGGTAGTGTTGTGCGGGGTGGACGCTTGAATTAGGATACCGTGATGACCCTCACAGTCATCAAGCATCACACGTGTAGGTGGAGGCCGCGAGTGAGACGTGACGTGAGCAATGCTGACCTCTGGTTGATGGTCACAGCCCCGGGTCTACCGTAATGCACTTTCTTCATCCAATTCAACTGCTTCCCTCTTACCCATTTCTTCACTCAAATCTATTTCATCACACTGACTTAATTTCTCAAAATATTCGAACCTTTTTTTAAAGTTAATGTACATTACCATCAAAACCCTTAAAATAGTTTTTCCTTACACAGTTCTTACATATATATATATATATATATATATATATATATATATATATATATATATATATATATATATATATATAATGAAAAACTAAAGTTAGTGTGGTGGGTGTGAGGCTGTAACCGGAGCCACGGGTTTGGAAGCCAGCGGCGGGAGCCACCCAGATAAGAGCATGCGGTTCATGTATCTCACAAGCTTCACACCAACACAGGAAGCATCCTTCCCTGCAGTTATAAAGGCTTTACGGCTATCGTAATAGACGACCCCATGCCCTTCCGAAGCTTCGTATCGTTGCAAAAGAATTACGGTACTTTGAGATACCTGCTAACTTCCCAGGTATTTCCTTTCTGCTCCGGCTTGCCGTTGAGATAAGTCTGTTCATCCCTTAACGTTCTACTGCTGACGGAATCCCTGGCATGGCATCAAAGTAGAATTCTTCCGTTGCTCTGACACTCCAAGCTGACAGCACAGCAATCCGGGAGATCTGTCCTCCTCCACCTCCCACCCACTTGCTCCATTCCAAACCCTCCCCGGCCCATAACACTGGGAAAAGGACAGAAGGGCGAGTAAATCATCTTAAGAGGCCTTCTGCAGAGAGTAAGCTACTCCTGAAGACCTACTGGAGAGATTAAATCATCTTCAAACCTTCTAATATGATTAAACCATATTGAAGACCTAATTAGATCAAATTTCTTGAAAACCTTCCATATAGATTAAACCATATTGAAGACCTAATTAGATCAAATTTCTTGAAAACCTTCCATATAGATTAAACCATATTGAAGACCTAATTAGATCAAATTTCTTGAAAACCTTCCATATAGATTAAACCATATTGAAGACCTAAACAGAATAAACCATCCTGGAAACCTTCTAGAGACGAAGGCCTTTTAGAGATAATAAGTCATCTTGAGGACATCGTTGTAGACTAAACCATCTTAAGGATCTTTACGAGCTACCAAACCATCTGAAGACCTTCTGGGGATACCATATTACTATAACCGTCAAGTAATAATAAAGATTATAAAAAAAAACTTCTAAATAGATTAAATAATTCTGAAACTTTCAAACGGGATTAAAGCCTTCTGAAATCCTTCTAGAAAGATCAAATCTTGAAAAAATTCTAAGGAGATTAAATCATTCTGAAAATCTTCCAGAGAGATGAAATTATCCTGAAGCTCTTCTAAACAGATTAAATCATTCTGAAATCCTTCTCGGGAGATTAATCATCGTGAAAACCTTTTGGAGAGACTAAATCATCTTAAAACCTTGATTGGTTGATCTTCCTAAAAACCTTCTTGGGAGATTAAAATACCCTGAAAACCTTTTAAGAGGATTAAGTCATCATGAAGCCCCTCTTAGAAGATTAATCATCCTAAAAATCTTCCAGGGAGACTAATCATCTCGATCATTAATTCCGGACCCTTAAGTCATTCTGAAAACCTTTAAGAATGTCAAATCATCCTGAAAACTGTCCTGGAAGATTAAGTCATCCTGCAAACCTTCTAGGGAGATTATATCACCCAAAAATCCCTTTAGGAATATTGATCAGCCAGAAAACCTGGAGATACACAACCATCTTGACCTTGGCTGGCAGGTCAGGCACAGTTCTGGCGAATCTACCAACACAACGATTCCATGGAACAACTGGTGTTGGGAATGCGGCCGTGTGTGTGTGTGTGTGTGTGTTACGGGGAGAGAGTTTCACATTCGTGTTGTCCCGTCTCTTAACCCTGTATATACGTATCACGTCTTTCTCTCCCCTTTGTGTATACACACAAACTCATCCCAGCCTTAACCAGGAACCATTTATCGACCAGACCCGTGCTCACTCTTGCTTAGTAACAGGAACTGTTATACCACACAGTCGTGTGTGTGTGTGTGTGTGTGTGTGTGTGTGTGTGTGTGTGTGTGTGTGTGTGTGTGTGTGAGTCAATAACCCACAGATAAATATAGTCAATTCTATAGCCATTTGAACACTAATTCAATCTGCAACACTTACAACCAGGCAAAACATGTTCACAAGAACGTCATCAAACACACACAATCTTGCCAATGCTTCCTCTTCTTCCATGAAAAGCCACACACACACACACACGACCATAGGTAACACCAGGCATGAAGAACCATTTCCACCATAACAATAACGTGTATATCCACCAAGCTACCAATCACTGAATGACGTAGCCCAACCAACCGTGGCGCTCCTGCCTAAAACGATGATGACATGTTTACGCTTCACTCTCCCGCTGTTTGCTAAACAAAGCAAGAAGTAAAGACAGCAGGCTCGTCAGTAAGCGTTATATTACTACAGGCAGTCCAAGCCACCATGACTTATGTGAAGAAACACACACACACACACACACACATACACTTAATGGTTCTTAAAACCTTAAAAATCTTTAGGTGCGCATGTCGGTCACATCAATCAATCTGTCACGGACATCAGTACCCTGAATGTGTGTATGTTTTATACAGAGACACTTCTCACACCAGCACAGAGAGACCGAGCAGATTGTGACGATACGCTGGATCACACGCGTCACACTCCTGGATTTCCCCGGATTTCCTCCTGGCCCTAAGAAAGCTCTCTCCGCTCTCATAATAAATAGTATAAACAATATATATATATATATATATATATATATATATATATATATATATAACTCGTAGATCCTCCACGTGCATTATATCTTGGTTTTAAATCTGAGAATGAAATGTTGATCTTAATCTACATCCAACATTAGCATTAACACGACAGGAGGAGCCAGCCACTACGTCTTCAATTACAAGGGTCGCCTGGTGCCCCACTGTCTGCCACACCAACTCTCACACTCATCATGTGGAAAATAATGCTTGCACCAATATTGCCCTGCGCTACACTTCCCCTTTTCTTCGACTGGGCGCAATACCTACGTGCGCTACGTTCAAGACGCGAAAATTCCTCCTTCATGTCTTTCAATGGGGCATTTTAGAGGTGGGGTGGTTCTTGTGATGGGTGCCGGCGTGGAGGAATATCATGATTTAAGTCACAGGAGGTAAAACTGGTCAAGTGGAATGGTGGTGGAATACATGAAACACAGTTACTGTGGCTACATCAGCTCCGCCGACAGGTGTACTCACTTGGCAGATGTTCCCTGGCCATCACTTGTAAAGACGTTCCACATATTTGAGGCGAGCGTGATGCCAGAGTAAGTGGGGAACACAGTAACCGGTATTATTATACCAAGCAGCATATCCTTGCCTGCTTGCCAGCCAGCCAAACCCAGAGACTATTCTAAACAACTTGACCAAGTCTTGAGTCTTACCAGATGGCCGCAGCCAAGCACTGCGCTGGTGGGCAGCCCTCAGCCCATCTTACACGCCAGATGGTCACCTTCATCCCCGCGAATCGTACATCTATATAATTCGTGATCCTCAATTTTCTTCCTTTTTGGTCAGTATTGTACATAAAAATATCCCAAACAACTTATTTTCTTCCTCTGGCGAGTGTTGGCCGTGCGACGTGTCCTGTGAATGAAGCTACTGTCAGCAACACGTGCGTGCCCCCGGCCGCGACGCGCGGTGAATAGCGTCTCCACCTGCTGACAGTTTTGCCTGACTTCGGCCCCATGGCAGCCGGCACAAAGCCCCGCTGGAGGCTGGGTTGACAGCCGGAGCAGAGCACCAGGGTGCAGACTGCAGCGCCTGGTCGGACACGGTGCAGTGGCTGGCTCCTTCCACCAGCTGCAACTACACACCACAGTCAAGACCCTAACTTAAACACACATGTGATTAACTCACTACCTTGAGCATGACGACATGACCCTTGTGCACGACCTTACGTCCTTTGGTCATGAGGATACGATCTTTAACAAGGACGGCAGTACGACCCCTGGGTATGATGACAAGATCTCTGACCTGACCCTTAGGGATGAAGTCCAATACTAGGCCATCAAATCCCAGGGTCGGACCGGAGGCATTACGTAATTGGGTAGTAACCACACATCATAACGTGACCTCACGTCACCATCATCCACGAAGAAGGTTACATGGCGTCCAAAATTACGTAACGCAAACAACCTACATTTCAACGAGATGTCCGATGAGCACCAACCAGGATAACCTGATACATACATACATACATACATACATACATACACGTGTGTGTGTGTGTGTGTGTGTGTGTGTGTGTGTGTTTGTGACATTATCAACCGGAGACAACTGTAGTCTTTATCAAATACCGAGGGAGAGTGAGGCTACCAACACTACCATGAGAACCATAATCATCTACCATGAGACCTCGTCACTATACCATCACCCGGGCGAGGATTAGCTCCACTTCATGAGGTAATTGGTGATGAAGTTAGCTGGCGAATAAACACTACTTAATCAATAGGAGAGAGGGGAGAGAGGGGAGGGCGATAAAGATAGTTGTGAGTTAGTGAGGAAGTTAGAGTGGCAAGGGACGAAGTTCTGGGAGGCTCGCTGGCATGTAGGCGGTGGGTGACGAAGTTATGGGAGTGAAGTTTTAAGTTAGTGTGGAATGATGATACTGGGTGGCGGCGACTGATGACTGAAGTTTGGGTGATGAGTGGAAAAGCTCCAGTGGAAAGTAATGATGTTAGTAGGGTGGTGAGTTACAAAGTTAGCGTGGCGACTGACGAAATTGGGTAAGCGAGGAAGCAAGGACTGGCATCTCGCCTAACTCGGTGCGGAGGAAAAAAGAAATCATTCACCAACGCCATACAACGCAGAATGCTCAGTAATGACGACCTACATTAACAATGACCTTCGAGCGGGAACACCGACACTATCTAGTATATCACTTAAGTGATATCACTTATCACTTAAATATCTATCAAACTTACACAAGGATTGACCGTTATGATTCTCATTTCCTCGAACACCACAACAGAGCGAACCATCGACCACAGTAAATCCAACAATATCTACAGCAAGATAAACTTATACCATCAAACCACCACCGCTTTCACCACAGCAACAGTACATCTATATGAACGGAGACCGAGAAATGGAGGAGAACAACACACGTCTCCCTGACGAGTGTGGTCCGTAAGGTACAGGAAGACGATCAGGAGCCATCGGTTGATTATCTACACAGGAGAAATTACGAAGCGAGAGACAATACGGTTTAAGGGAACGGAGGTCCCGTGTAACGAACCGCTTAGATTTCTACCAGAAAGGGAGTTCTGTCAAGGACAAAAGGGACGTCTGGGTGGATTGTTCGTATCTGGACCGCCAGAAAGCATTTGACACAACACCACACAGGAGGCTGAATACGAAGCCGGATCACTGGGCAGGTATGAAGAGGAGACTCCTTCAAAGGAAACGATTATCACCGCAGAGGGGAACAAAGGACGCATGTCAGAGGAGCATTTTTCATATGGATGAAGGTCACCAGTAGAGTACCACAAGGTTCTGCTCTGGGACGGTTACTCTTCTTGATCTACGCAAATGACTTGCCAGAAGGTATGGACTCCTTACCGAATGTTGCAAAGGTCATGATGGAAGTGAAGGGTAAGCAGGATTGTACCAACTAACAAAGAGACCTAAAAAGACTCCAGCGATGGTCTGATGCATGACGGATGAAATTCAACCCGTGCTAATGTAGAGTTATAAAGACAGGATAGAGGGTAAGAAAGCCGCAATATGATTATCATGTAGCACGAAATATGCTTCTGGATTGTGTGCGAGAGGGACTTTGGAGATGACTTCAACACTATTCTGTCGCTAGCGTCTCACATTAGGAGAATACAAGAGGTAACAAACTGTCTGCTGGTAAGAATAGCCTTCAAGTAAATATATATATATGGATTAAGAAATATTTAGCAAGCTGCTCATACCCTACGTAAGACCAAAACTAGAACATCACTGTCAAGTTTGGTCCCCGCGCCTAAAGAAGCACAAAAAGCTTATAGAGAAGGTCCACAAGACAACAAAAAATATATTGTTAAAGTTAAGATAGCTGAGTTACAGGGAAAGGCTAGAAGCCTTTAACTTGCCCACCATGAAATAATGAAAAGTTTTCGGGGGCCTTCTACCCCTACAATCTGGGCTGGGCCCAGGCTATTGTCGTCTGAGGAACCTGTAGGCTTTAATACCAGACTAAGGATGGAAACAGTGAACAGTTCTTCGGAAGATGTAGGGAAGGAACAACCTATGAACATATGAAAAACATGTAAAGAAACACTTCTATAGGACAAGAATGGTAAATTAATGTAATAAACAGAAAAGCGATTTGATAAACATAGATAACATACAAAAGTTTAAAAGAAGGTACGAAAGTAGAGAATGTTCAAGAGATGGTGTCCCAGAAGTGTAAAACTCTCTCCCTGAGCACTACAAATAAGTAACTACAAATGAAAAAAAGCAGAATCACCACATTCCACTAGGTAACCACCTAAGAAATAACTAACATCACAATCGTCACACACAACTCAACTATCCCGTCACCAATACTTCACACAAACACCTTATACGGTCTGACAACCAACAGATCCATACTACATACCACACCACAAACAACAACCAGATGAACCAGTCACTTTATATCCAGACACAAATACCACACCGGTAATAACCACAACACCAACATCTAACCAATCACTACTTTACCACACCAGGAAAAACTATCGTGTGGATCAACACGTCACTAGTCCTTTCACCTGGCATCTTCAGAACAATGACCCGTCCACTGGGTGTGATGGCCTGGCCCTTAATGATCGGAGAAAAAGGTCATCATGCCCGAAGACAGCACCATCGTGCTCAGGGAACCCGATATCGTAGAGTTCTGGGTACAATACGTCCCCACCAACACCACCATCACCATCCCTACCATTCACCACACTACTTACGACTGCCCCCCCCAACCAACCCCCTCCAATAATTACCACACCCATACCACTACACTACCAACTACCACACTAACAACTGCTATAACACCGTCAACCACTCCCACACCATCGATTACTACACCACCATCATAGAACTACTGCCAACTACGACCTTCACAACGAACACCTACCATACTACCTACCACCACCACCACATCACCACCAACTACTGCACCACCTACAAATGCAACATGACCACCTAAACACCAAACCACTGTCACTACCTTACCAGAAACTACCTGTCGCACCAGCTACCAGAGTAGTATATTCACATACCACAACAACTGTAACATGAACTACTACATCATCAGCAACTGCCACTCGACCAGAAACAACTGCAATCTACCCTGATACACCACAAACACAAGCCACCATCTGCCACAGTGCAAGCCACCGCAACAATCAACTACCACAACTGAAAGAAAAAAAAAACAGCAAAAACATTCGTCAAACTACCAACCCTTGTCACATCACTAAGATTACACCACCAACTACTGACGAACCAACTACCATAGTACCAGGAGGTAAAAGACCACAAAATACTAGACCTCACGCGACCACACCTCCACAACCTACAAAACCACTTTTATCCCCCCTGACAGTGACCAACACGGCACCGGCAAAAACATGCCCCAATCAAAGGCAATCTCGGGTGAAAGGAAAAAAGTCAGAGAAAAACATTGTAGAAATTATTCAGGACTCTGCAGGTGTTTGTTGACCTGACTCTTAAAAGGTAAAGAGGTTATAGGAAAAGAGAAAGACGAGAGGAAAAGAATTCCACAGATTAAGCTGCTCGAAGGAATGGGGGGAATCACAACGGTCATTCTTCGAATGGCCGGTCGCAACACAAAAAATGTGGGAAGCGGCAGCCACACGAGTGCCTCGGATCCAAGCCCCTATTGCCAGAGTGCCATCCAGGAAGCTCACGAGAAGAGGTGAAAATAATAATTGTAAAGCAAAAGGAGAACAGGAATATCGCGGCGCACAGTGTGATGGCAGGGAGAAGAGATGCCAGGTGAATAAATGAGGGAAGCCCGCGTCAATATGTATAAATATGAAGCAGATGTTCACAGCTTTAAAACACCTAAACAAGACATCCAGCTTCTGGGAGTAATGTCATGAAGATTTTGTATGGTACCAAGGATTGAATGGACAATATGGTTATGACCAACACTATGGTATAACAAGGATGAATCATGGTGTTCTGATGTTGAACAGAGGGCAACAAGTGACTCTTAGAAAGATATACGAAGAAAAGTTGAGTTTCAACACTGTAAAACTGAACAAAGTTAAAGCTTCCCCGTTCTGAGATACTGCACTACTCCGAAATGAGATAGAATAAGCTCAGTACAAGAACTATAGCGAACATCAAGAAGAGGAGAGAGGCGAGGTTAAGTGGAATTATTTGGATAAGAGTGAAGAGGGTTACAAGATGATCAGAGGAAATCACTTATTGAGAGATGAGAGTAGGTGACAAGACAATGCCCTGAGAAACACCACAGGTGGGAGAATTTGCTTCATCAACGACTACTGCAACGGAATGGCCTAAGAGGAAGCTATGCATCCGGCACAAGGGAGAAGCAGAAAACTAATAAAAAAAGTTTTGAATGCAAATGAATGCGTCACATAGCGTCAAATGATTTGGTGAAGTCGAGAGCAATGACAAAAGTTTCACCAGAATCCCTGAAAGTGGAAAGCCATAGGCGAGTTACCCTGGAGAAATTACCAACAGGCCTAGCACTGGGAAATCCATGCTGGTAATCAGAAAGAAAGGATCGGGACTAAGTGTTTGAGAGAACGGAAGTTGAGGAAAGTGTCAACGGCTTTGGGTTTGCATTAATGAGAGCAATGGAGCGACTAGCTGGATGGGTTAGAATGGCCTCCTTTCTAAGGATGGACCGTAGAGCTTCCAAGAAGAGAACTTGAGAGGATTTACTATGAGGCGACATAGGCGAACATATATCAGAGCCAGCTCAGAGTACACTCCTCGATACCTCGAGGAGGAGCGCCATCTGGGCCATACCCCTTGTCCACCCAGAGGTGGGAAGGTACTCAGTACAACCATAACAGAAAAATATAAGAGGTACCATAGGTTCAGTAGGAGACTAAAGCTCAATTATCTAAAGGAGACTAAAGCTCAATTATCATCTAAAGCTCAATTAAAGGACAATAAGGTACCAATAAAAGTCGTTATATCAGTAACAGAGTTTGCTATAGACTGATCAAGTTGGAAGGCTGAATTATACATGTTATTGAAGATGCTTTTGGTTAAGACTAACAATATTTGTCAGTAAAATAAAAAGTTAAATCGGCATATTGTTTTATGAAGGTGTGCTCGACTTTCCATAGAACAATTTTGCACCAATTCCTAACAGAAATGAAAGGAGAGTGGGGTTTGGGGGAAGAGAGGGTTTCAAGGCCTAATACACACTGTCCCTGGTGCGACAGGTATAAGAGCGATCAACCATGAAGTAACACCTGTCTTATGTAGTCAGTGCAGAAGCCGCGCATGGATGACCGCTGATCTCTCCCAAAGTTTCAAAATTGGAGTTTAAGAGGGGAATAGGGTGGGCGGCGTTCCCAATTACAAGGGACAGAAATAAGGTATTGGTCAGAGGACAATTTGGGGTCCGAAACAATGTACGTATGTACGGCGGAGGTAGGGGGGGAGGCTAGAGACAGAGGAGGAAGAGACACTGAAAGAGTGGTGAGGACAGTTGGGATCTCGTGTTGGGTGTTCTAGATATTCAAGGAGGGAAAAAGAAACGGCTTGGGTTCCATCTGTATCATCCTGGGTAGAACTTGTACTGACATCCTTTACAATGAGGACTTTCACGCAGTTGTACACAGTGGGGGCACTGGGGGAAAACACAAGATGCATCAACGTAAATTTATAAAGGAATGAGTCATTCTAAACCAGATTTTGGCATCAATGTTAAGAGAGTCAAGATCATCAAGTCGAGCAAGGGGAGTTTTGAATTACAAGTAGGATCCAACACCACTCTTGGAGTGGTAACAAAGGCAGACAAAAGGATTTAAGACAGCGTATATGGGAAGCAGCCTTAGACAGCTGCTTCTCAAAAAGATGATGATGAGGGAAAGAAGTCAGGTGGTGGTGTTTTACAGAGGGAAGGTCACATCTGAACTAGCGAATGTTGCAGAAATGACCAGAGAAAGAACCTAGGTTTAAGAGCAGCCAGTTCCAGTTGCTTGATGTGTGAAAGGGGACCTGGGAACCATCCAGCCTTCCTCAACCGGTGACATCATTCAAGTTCGGCATCGGATAATCCAACTGAAGGTTTACTGCCATGGTTTCGATGTAAAAGAAAAGAAAAACTAGAATGGAGAGTAAAGGGTTGCGTGTTGGCTCGTAAAATGTTGGATTTGATAAGGAGAAAGAATTTCTGGACTGGATGCCAACAACCCGAGTTTATTTGTGATAAGAAGAAAGACAGCTACCTGGGCCAGGGAGGGGAACGTGACGGACAGGCACAGCGTAGGTTTAATGTAACTCCATCACTTGGTTCACTACCATCCAATACCAATGCAACAGCACTCACTATACCGCACAGACTGCAACCACATTATCAACCACCACCTGCCATCACAAACTACCACAATGCCAACTCCTCCACCGCCGCATCCAATTACCACCACCAACACCTCATCCTCAACCAGCCAGCAACCTCACCGACAACAGCCAATCGTCTTCAACAAACAGTGACAGCCACCAATTAGAACAGTTTCCTCCAAACTCATAAACAAGTTTTAATGAGCGATAAACCGAAGAGCGGGTGATGTCTGGGGCTTGTCCATGGCTGCTGGGTGATGCCTGGGCCTTGCCCCTGTTAACGGGTGATGTCTGGGCCTTGCCCCTGCTGCCAGGCGATGACTGAGCCTTGCCCCTGTTGTCGGGTGATGTCTGGGTCTTGCCCCTGTTGTCGGGTGATGTCTGGGTCTTGCCCCTACTGCCGGGAGATGTCTGGGTCTTGCCCCTACTGCCGGGTGATGTCTGGGCCTTGCCCCTACTGCTAGTTGATATCTGGGCCTTGCCAATGCTGCCGGGAGATGTCTGAACCTTGCACCTGCTGCCGGGAGATGTCTGGGCCTTGCCCTTGCTGTTGGGTGATGCCTGGACTTTGCCCCTGCTGCAAAATGATGTCTGAGACTTACTCCTGCTGCGAAACCATGTCTGGGCTTTGCCCCTGTTGCCACCATACCCGAGGGTCGTACCGTCAGGCTGTTGGGGTTCAGCAGTGGAAGGCTGCTGGCCTCAACCTCCATCTTACACAAGAAGCCTCAACAAAGAAGTTTAAACTTTAAGATAATTCCTCCTTCAGCAACTATTTTCTTTTTGCCAACTATAACTTCGCCGAAGCGCGTTCTCTTACTTTTATAACTAGATTCTTAAAAATTAAAGAAAAGTCTTCATCATATATTAATTACTTGTCTGCCTTCTTCCTTCTCTCAAACATTAAGTAAACACATTTCAAATTTCATGTTGTACTTTATGATCATTCATAATCTTAATTCATCAGAATTTAACTTTTTCTTCTACAACACTAACAACCTACAAAACCAATAGGTAACAAGTAGAAGCATTCTTTCGGACCGTATTTCAGTAACTCTTCTCTCTAGTGAACAATTGTGCTGGTCAGCAGAGTAGCACGGCGCACAGACCCACCAGAAGCATCACCGCTGGTGAGGACCTAGTGTGTGATGTGTATCCGCTAACGACCAGTGTAACGCCTGGAGCAGGGAGATGTGGACCCCTGAGCACGACGGTACGAGAACGCGAAATGCGGTGGAGGACCCTTCCAGCACCGTGACACGCTCCCAGCAGTGCGACAGTAACAGATAACCTCGTTATGGACCATCAGGTCAACTGCTATCTGGCATCCCCATAATCTTCCATGTACGATACGACTGTGACCTCTGAACTGACCCTTAATAGTCCCGCCACTGTACTTGAGCAAGGATAGCACCTTCAACCTCAGAGGTAAACAGTGTCTATCGGAGGCACACAGTGTTCACCGACACCAAAGTTGCACAAGAAAGGATGCTGATGGCTACCTTTGGCATGTGAAACTTCCTCTTTTAAGACAGACGACGGCATATCCTGGCATCAGGTCGTGAGGTGCCCCTAGCAAGAGAAGTGTATTGTACAAGACAGTTGGAAATAACGAGACGTTTGGTACTTAGATACAGCCAAGACTTACCGAAGTGGATTAAGCGGGATTTAGTAAAATGACTCGCCTCTCTAAGTATGACATGAGGGATAATAAGGATCACAGACCTCTCTCTCTCTCTCTCTCTCTCTCTCTCTCTCTCTCTCTCTCTCTCTCTCTCTCTCTCTCAGATTCTCTTCATATACCACATACCCTTGACATACATCACATTCCGATAATAGATAACCCTATGAATCTTAAATAAACACACAAGGTATCCTACATTTCTGATCCAATCACTGTTGACCCCAAGCAAATATACCCGGTACCTTTGATCGCCCCCGCTCCAGCTACGAAAAACATGTGTTTAATTTGGTAATATGAACGGCCGTGAGATAGAGTCTCTGCTTTATTTTTGTACGCTGGCCACTGTGCGCCTGCTATCATTTACTCGAGAGTAACATGGCAATCAACCTCCTGTACCGATTCAAAGACCATCACAAGAGAAATATTATCTTGCCTGATTATACCGCACGCCTAATATGGACCACTCCACGTCAACATTCAAACCAAAAGTGTTTTCTCTTACTCTTGTTCTGTTATTTTTTTCATCTTTAGTCTCACCATGACCAGCTGGGAGTATATTATACCCCTTAGTGAGCATGGCGACACGACCCTTCAGGACGTATGTGCGTTACTTAAACACGACGACATGATCCTTGAGCACGACGGTAAGACCCTTGAGCACGACGGTATGACCCTTGAGCACGACGGTATGACCCTTGAGCACGACGGTATGACCCTTGAGCACGACGGTATGACCCTTGAGCGCGACGGTATGACCCTTGAGCGCGACGGTATGGCCCTTGAGCACGACGGTACGACCCTCGGGGACGATGGCCTGGCCCCTGAGCTGACCCTTGAAGGTTCGTTCAAAGTTGCGTCATCATCATTTACCCAAGGGTCGTATCATTTCGCTCCAAGGATAGTGATCTTCATGCTCAAGGGTCGTTTCGTCTTGCTCAAGGGTCGTATCATCTCGCTCAAGGGTCGTATCGTCGTGCTGAAGGATCGTATAGTCTTGTCGAAAGATCGTATCTTCGTGCTCAAGGGTCATATAGTCGTGCTCAAGGGTCTCAACGTGGTACTCAGGAGCGTACCTACATGCTCGAGGGTCGTGCTCAAGGATGGCCGTGCTGAGGTGTGTAACCCTTGATTAATTCCTTGCATCAGCAAGATTCACTAATGATCCAATCTACCACTTGGCCTGGACGGTACTGGTCATCTTCACCAGACGTCGAGCGACCAACGTAAAACAAATGTAGGTGGGGTTAGTCTGACCACGTAACACTGTACGAGTCGCTCCGTCACATGATTACTGTTTGTGGCCGCTGGAGGAGCCGGTGTAATGCCTGCTTCAAAGCAGATCCGGTGATCCTGCACTGTACGTCCAGTGACGAAGGTCACGACAACCCATATTAGTCACTGGTTAATGTCGCGTCCTGCTGGTTAGCACGGGACGACGACGCCGGCCACCGTCTGCGATGTGAAGGCAAAACTGCCACCAGTTCATCAAGCCCTTGAGTGCGATGGTAAGATCCTTCACATCCGAAGAAGGCTACACCATCGTACAGGAGGGTCGTACCCTAAGTGTTCAATTTGCTCTAAATACGTATACATGGCAGAGGCGGCTTACTTCACTATTTTCCTTCCAGCGACGCCACCTGGACTGTAATTAATGACCAAGAGAATGAACGTGTTTCCTCACACATTCGTTCAATCAATAATTCCGCAAGTCACTAACTACAGCAACCGAGAGAGCTTCATATACAGGCCACACCTGACTACTAGTTAAGCTAACTCTTCAACTGCCTCAAGAAAACCTAGACGATATATCCTACTGACTGGCAGTTATCATTCAGACAACCCAACGTAACTCCCTAAAAGCAACAAAACAGAAGCAAAACCAACTTGGAAGGTTGAACGAAAGAAGCGAGTCTCAAGCCTTCAGGCGGTGTAGTGCGGCTTTCATGCGATCATTACATTACTACACATGCGGCATAATGTTCCCCTAACGCAACCTGAAGTATATTACATAACTATGTTTCGTAGCACAAGAATGATCAGTCGAGTGAAATTCTCCAACATTCACCACCACCTGCACGCAGAAACACCTGGCTAACCACTCTCCTTTTTTTTATATGATTACGTCTCGAGCACGTCGCTACCACCAAGTTGAGACTTTTTGCTGTACTGTCGCGGGGTTTAGAGACCTGACGGAGAAGCCACCACATAATACCGAGGACGACCACTGAACATCAGTTAACAAGATGGCTGTGAGGCCAATGACAATGGCAAATGTAACAAAGTATCGAAAGTATCCGCCAGTTCCTCCGACTGACAACATGTTTTCAGCCACTCGTGATCATGAACACTCCATATAACTGTGTCCCTAGATGAAACCACTGCTGCTGCTGCTGATGCTTTTATACAGTAAGTAGCAACTCGGTGGAGGTAATGTGGACTTAACCGCGACACTGATGGTGTGACAAACATATCCAGAGAAAGACAAATATACAAACACCACGAGGCGGTGCTTAACCTTTGAGAGGGAGGTCCAGCCACCTCGGCCATTGGTTCACTAGTGGCTGTCTTTTATCTTGTCAATGCTTACCTATGACGCCAGTGAAAGGTCAATCAACTTTCAGTTCGACAGAGTTACAAAACTACTGAGAAAACACACGTCATTTACATGACAGAAAATGCCGGCTTTACACGTATACACCACCTGGGTACACGAGACTAACACAGCAGGCGATGGTACGTAACACAAGCCCAAGGTGTAACGGTGTAACCACGGAGCGTGTAGACTATGTGACGCTTGCAGCAGACTGGAAGACGGTCCAACAGACTAGTTCGCATAATTCAACATAAAACATAACGTACCGTGTTATGGTCATGACAATAAATTACTGTCAGAGTTTATAATCAATGTGATGTTGGTGTGATGGGCTCCAGTGTTCAAACTCCATGTGGGCAGCACCTGATGAATGATCACTGGACAGTGCAGCCGGGATTCGCCCAATCTGTCATATTCCATATAATTTATCGATAAACTATGGTAAACATATCCTTTTTCATTCATTTTCCCAAATTCAAAAATTAAATCATCTTTTTAAGAATGGATGGCAGCAGCTAAGAGTTCAATAAGTATGAAAGTAACATTTAAATCACATACTTCTCTTGTGTATCACAATATTACTAATAATGTAATACATTTCTTTTTCTCTCCTGTCAAAGAAAAGCCTCAGGATCAAACTGGTTTCGTTAAGCAAGTCACATATTGAGACAACGCAAAGACCAAGAGGAGACAGTCTGCATTTCATTATCTTTTGAATACTTTTTCAGTTTCCAACGTCCGGCATCATTCGCATACTTTTTAGCTATCAAGTATCATAAGAAATAATGATAATAATAACAATAATAATAATGATAATAATAATAATAATAATAATAATAATAATAATAATAATAACAACAACAACAACAATAGGGAATGACAATAATAATATGGAGAGGAATACCTGCAATAAAACTAGACGATAAAGATGTATCAATACACAACTATTGTGTTACGATGAGAGGCAACCCACATGGGACGGAAGCTGGTGATGGTGAGGGCGCAAGTATAAGGGCAGGGAATGCAGAGCCAAGGTTCACACACTGCTCGAGACTGCAGTGTAAGTAATGTAACATGACAATGTATCATGGCAGTCACACCAGAACATTCACAAAGATATGGAATATGCCAAAGATGTGAATCTGGTTCTCCCATGTGGAAAAGCTTGGCAGTTACAGAGCTCGAGTGTATACCGCACGACACCACCACCACTATCTACGCATAAATATGCACACCATATGATCGGTTGCGGTGAGTCCGAGAGCGAGGCAGCACGTGACGTGCCTGCAGACTACCGCTTCAATGGACCAGTAAGGGAGGGAGAACACTAACTCCTACCGCAACAGACGTACGTATCTGGTCTACTAAAACTCCTACACCAATGGACCCCACACACAAGACACTCTCATATCTCGGGTTATGACGGGCGGAAACAAGACAGGGATGTTACGTATCGTCTCTCTTACCCAAGCAACACATACCATATGATCCAAGCGGAGACAGACTGGTCTTACCCAAGCAACACAATATGATCCAAGTGGAGAGAGAGAGTCTTCAACAGTAGATTTCAGCAATTACCTCCACCACTCGCCACTCTTGGGGGAATCAATTGTACAGGTCTCCCTAATGTCCACCAGACCAACCAGGCTGTAAAACATCCACGAAAATAAAAAATGTCGTGACAACAACCTGGTACAACTGGCCCGCACCACCTTGCGGCCTACGACGTTACTACTTAGCCCATGGCTATGATGGCTTGACACTTGAGGGTTAGCTTTAAGACCAGGCAATCATACTCAAGGCTAGTGCCTTCATGCTCAGGGGTTCGTACCCTCAACGGAAAAGGGTCGTACCGTCATGCTGAAAGTTCGTACAGTCAATGCAAATGGGTCGTTGTCCTGATCCAGGGTCGTCCCGTAACGCTCAAGATTCCGACCATCACGTTCAAGGGATAAACCTCAGCGGCTGACCAAGGTACGGAGGTAATGCGCGAGGCAACTTACAGCTGTACCTCCTGACTATATCCCGGTACAGAGTAAATTCCTTGTGTCAAGACGGTTTTTCTATATTAGCTGAGACGCCACGGCCAACTGAAGGCCCTAATCAAGGCGATCTCATGCATGAGGGTGAAAGGAGGGCAAAGAATAGAGTGAATTGGAGCGATGTGGTATACCGGGGTTGACGTGCAGTCAGTGGATTGAATCAAGGCATGTGTATGGGGGTGGGTTGGGCCATTTCTTTCGTCTGTTTCCTTGCGCTACCTCGCAAACGCGGGAGACAGCGGCAAAAAAAAAAAAAAAAAAAAAAAAAAAAAAAAAAAAATATATATATATATATATATATATATATATATATATATATATATATATATATATATATATATATATATATATATATTGGAAAGGATCACAATTTTGCGCACGATCAAGTATATTCCTATGAGTCCACGGGAAAAATGAAACATACGTTCCCAAGTGCATTTTCATGTAACAATCACATCATCAGGGGAGATATTTATACTTCTTTCTTGTATCTCCTCTGATGATGTGATTATTACACGACAGTGCACTTGGGAACTTATTGTGTTTTTCATCTTCCCCGTGGACTCATACGAATATATGTGTCGGAGGTGGAGGGAACGAGGAGAAGAGGGAGACCAAATTGGAGGTGGAAAGATGGAGTGAAAAAGATTTTGTGTGATCGGGGCCTGAACATGCAGGAGGGTGAAAGGAGGGCAAGGAATAGAGTGAATTGGAGCGATGTGGTATACCGGGGTTGACGTGTTGTCAGTGGATTGAATCAAGGCATGTGAAGCGTCTGGGATAAACCATGGAAAGCTGTGTAGGTATGTATATTTGCGTGTGTGGACGTATGTATATACATGTGTATGGGGGGGGGGGGTTGGGCCATTTCTTTCATCTGTTTCCTTGCGCTACCTCGCAAACGCGGGAGACAGCGACAAAGTATAATAAAAAAAAAAAAAAAAAAATATATATATATATATATATATATATATATATATATATATATATATATATATATATATATATTCTTTCTTTTCTTTTTCTTTTAAACTATCCGCCATTTCCTGCGTTAGCGAGGTAGCGTTAAGAACAGAGGACTGGGCCTTTTTTGGAATATCCTCACCTGGCCCCCTCTGTTCCTTGTTTTGGAAAATTAAAAAAAAACGAGAGGGGAGGATTTCCAGCCCCCCGCTCCCTCCCCTTTTAGTCGCCTTCTACGACACGCAGGGAATACGTGGGAAGTATTCTTAATCCCCTATCCCCAGGGATAATATATATATATATATATATATATATATATATATATATATATATATATATATATATATATATATATATATATAATCACTGGGGATAGGGGAGAAAAAACTTCTCACGTATTCCCTGCGTGTAGTAGAAGGCGACTAAAAGGGGAGGGTGCGGGGGGCTGGAAATCCTCCCCTCTCGTTTTTTTCTTTTAATTTTCCAAAAGAAGGAACAGAGAAGGGGGTCAGGTGAGGATATTCCCTCAAAGGCCCAGTCTTCTGTTCTTAATGCTACCTAGCTAACGCGGGAAATGGCGAATAGTATGAATGAAAAAAAAAAAAAAAAAAAAAAAAAAAATATATATATATATATATATATATATATATATATATATATATATACAATCTATCTATCGACCAGCACCCACGGCAAGATGAAATGCTGGAGTGCCTACAGCCAGGATTCGAACCTATGCGGCCTCAACCCGGGGCGGCCCACGAAGGCGTCAAGGTCACCAATGTTTAAGGCTGCAGATGTGCGAGGTCACCGGAAAACTTACTTACAGCCATGTATTACGACCCGCTCCAACACACTAACAACTTCAGCAAGTATTACATGGCAAGTTCCTCCGTCACGCCAACCTCACCTGTTGACACACACCACACGGGAGATCCTTAACCAATATGATTTCTGAGTGAAACTTTGCACGTTGTAATACCTACCGAAAAATTACCACAAATTTTCGTTCATTCTAAGGAATGTTATTCATCAGAGAAACGGCGAGACCTTGTGACTGGCGGAGCGAGAGCCCTGTGACTCAGCACACCACAACGAGGCTTGCACGCCAATATTTGTGAAGTTCTTAGAAAGTATTACATATTTTCGTTAACAAGTATTTCCAATAATATTACGTTTAAAACCAGAGCCGAGACTAAGCGGCAATCTTATGCACGTTAAGTATTCAGCATGTACAAGACCACAGTACAAGACCAAAGTGCATGTTGAATATGATGTTAATCTTCACGGTACAAGTGGATGTGGACCGGCAGGCATGCTCACTGCCAGGCAGACTACTCCCACCCGAGCAAATCACGACACGCAACCCACTGCTGTAAAAATAACCTTATCAAAATACTTCATCTTTTACATTAAATGATAAACTCAAGAGGCATCACAGGAAGAGACAGCACAGGCAAGAAACCTCACCCCCTTCACACGAACCAGCACCCGGCTCTTGCATAAGACACCAGCAGCAATATACACACAAGGGCAAGGCTTTGAACAAGATGCTTCATAAAGCTGGTGTAGACGCCTGCACTACTGCAACGCTTGTTTACAGCTAAGGAACCGGCTTTACCTCTATATATCTCCACTTTATCTTCACATCGTAAAATGGAGATTTTGAGCACATCATAAACTATCAACCACAGCAGCCGACATGTGGGAGGCGCCTGGTACAGTGTGCTCTGTGCAAGATTGACATATACCCACATGTTGCTTGCACTCTGGCTGTAACATGACTGTCATACTTGCCACGATGTGTAATATCTAGGTCTTACGTGTGCTTATAACCAGCCCAATCAATTTCTCGGCCGCATCATTGTTACTGTTCTCTGACAGATTGTAAAGTTCTGAAAACATTTCTTGTCTCGATAAATAAAGACAAAGCATTTGAGTAACTATAGGTGAAGGGGACATATCTAGGGGTAGGCGGAGGCAGTGACAGAACGCACAGTGGATACAGATGGGCCCGAGCCGAGCCCAATGACCGAAAGGATCTTCCTCTCATCAGAAGGGAAGTCTGGGACATATCAAATACATGATAGTAAGAGATACTAACAGCAATATAGATAACATTTGTGCAATATAAAACAAGTACAGAATAAGTCATATACACACAGAACATTTTGTTTACAATTATATTATTTTCGCAAACTATTTACATAGACAGTGTTCTCACAAAACATTGTCCGCCCCCATGTATTTTCATATGCGATATATGGCTAATGTAAAAGCATATAACGTTCTCAGGGTCACTGTGACTTGCTTCTAATGGCCTGAACACCAGCAACCCGCCTCAGTGTGCCTCAGACTATCTTGAGGAAGGCATATTCTTTCTGTTCTTTTTTAACTTTTCCTTGCTGACACTTCATTTTGAGCATTTCGCTTCTGGGCGCTGTCTCTCTTCCATCTGTGCTTCAAGATGGTGGGCTCTTACCTTTCTAAATAGAAAGCCCGAATTCTCGCTTGGAAGCAAGAAAAATGGGAGCACACTCGAGATTTCAGGAATCTTGCCAATTCCATGCCCAGACGCCTGCAGAAGGTAATCAAGGCCAAGTGGAATATGACAAATCACCATCTAAATGACATCGCATTTGAAACTATATCTGGAAAAGGACACAGTGTAGCGTAATAGTAACAGGAAAGGTCAAAAATACATTACATAATATACTATACCGGCATTAGGCCTACTGGTAACACTGACAATAATACACAGAACGTGCTCGTGCTGGAAATGCTTACATCAAGTGTTTATATAGCTTAAGGCATGGCGAATTTTGTATGAAAAGGTCAGCATGTCCTCAAGGATATTAGTATCAGTAACCTAATAACAATGCGGTCGAAACAGTAAGTTTTGAGGTCTGAAATTACTGATTTTGGGACATTCGCTAAATAGCGTTCTTGCTTATGTTCACCTGGTGCAGAACGAAATCGGCACTTGGGATGTTCAGGATCATGGTTAACTGAGAGTTGCCCCATTTACCTGCACCACAAAAGTATTCTGACAGTTAAAATATCACACTGTCTAGTATGGGTCCATTGCCTTCCATAATGATGTTTCTTAGCCTGAAATGACGACACTACAGCTACTTGATCCTTCATATTCTCTCAAGGGGTTTTCTTCCCATGCGAACAGGCATGTTTAGCGGGATCATCTACATGGTTATCAAGCTTATGTACACTATGTGAAGGTACCCATAGGAGTTGGGTGCATAGGCCACAATTATCAGCTGCTATAAGCAGAAAATGAATGACTGATGGAACAGTTTCCGACAGAGCACTCCTTAAGGGCAGTGTGTTGCAAGAGTTGGTTTCGAGTCACAGATGATTACGTGCTCTCGGAACTGGACGAGATATTACCATGAAAATCCTACAGAGTTTTTCTCGCTAAGAATGAATGAGGTTGTTACTGCTGTAAACAGCATAGGGGTCGTGGTACAACTCCCAGCTGCCTATCTCATACTCCTGCCCTCCCGAACACCACTACCACCCTACAGCCGTGGCCTACTTAACACCAGTCCCGCCCCACACCCCTGCCCTTCCTATCACAATTCCCGTTCCACACCCCCGCCCTCCCTAACATCAGTCCCGCCCCACACTCCTGCCCTCCCTAACACCACCGCGGTAACAGTAATAATAAACTCACCATCACTCCTGCCTTACCACGCCACCCACACGCCTCTGCCGTCCCAACACCATGCACACTGCCTCAATATGGAAATACTAAGCCTTTATACTTGAATCCTGAACTAGTCACACATCGAGACCTTCGCTACGACAACATGAGAGCAACTGCATACCTGGATGATAGCCTCATCCGAGCATCATCACAGGCTCACTACTACAGCAGGAGAGCCCGCCAGCCAGCCTACCGTAACACGTACATGGAAGCAACAGCGTTACCTCACCGCGAACCTTCACACGCGCCGGAGTTTCGAACGAGTTTTTGCCAACGCGTTGCGCAACACAGCCAAGACAGGTTTTTTGGGCACACAAACAACTACAACCAAATGGTACAATGGCCTCATCTGCCAGTAGCGTGCAGGTCCTATAGTAAGACCCACAACCTGGGAAACTGTACCAGTAAGACCTATATCCTTTGCTCCTATACCAGTAAGACCCACAATCTGGGCTACTGTAGAAGTAGGACTCACAACCATAACCTGAGCTAAAGTATATGTAACATACACAACTTGGGCAACTGTACAAGAGAACGTTAACGTCTTACTTTCAATACCACACGAATCATAAGGCCACGAATCATTCCCGTTGTTTTCGTGTAAATCGTCATGATAAAAAAAAAATCGCCCCTCCGTTCAATATTTCTACGAACGGCAGGAAGAAAACACCAGTTAACAACAGCATTAAGCCAAACATTAGCCTGAAAAATGTTGCACACTCACAAGCGACACACACTGCCTTGTGAAGTCGTGTAGTGCCAAGCCTTTCTTAACGATATGGTGCGCTATATCGTCTGACTATAAGACCAGACAAGCTTTACTAGTATAATGATAAAGCTTACAATACATCTGAGAAATATCAGAGAAGTGTGACGTACGCGGTCGCATCGGTTCATTATGCCATACGTGAGCCAAGACAATCAATCAAAGAGTCTTAGAAATATACGTCCCAGGAAGCTGGGGATATCCCAGAGGTAAACTTCACCAGCAGAGAGGTTGTGCTGAGGTTAATGAATAAATCTTCGTAAGTAAACACCGACACCTCACTAACTCAAGCACCGATGACTCAAACACCTGTGTTGTGGCCAGGTGTGTCGTCCCACCCGCAACACGCTCTCCCCAGTGGTGTGCGTCCTGCATGTGTGGGGCCAGTGAGGATGGTGCAGGAGTGGATCCTGTGTGTGACTACCAGGTGTGTGGACGGTACAGGTGTGGGTATTAGAGTAAGACTTACAGGTGTAGGTACTGGGGTTGAGACTTGCACGTGTGTGGGAGATAATACAGGTGAGGGTACTGGGATGAGACTTTCAGGTGTGTGGGAGGTACAGGTGTGGGTACTGGGCTGAAACATGTAGGTGTAAGGGAAGTATTGGTGCGGGTACTGGGCTAAGAACGGCATGTGTGTGGGAAGTACAAGTGTGGGTGCTGGGATGAGAATTGCAGGTGTGTGAGGTACAGGAGTACGTAATAGGGGTGAGATATGGAGATGTGTGGGCAGTATAGATGTGGATGCTGTGGGGGGGGGGGGTTAACAGGTGTGTAGACAATACAAGCGTGGGTACTAGGGTGAGACTTACATGTGTGCAGGAGGCACAGGTAGTGCTGTGAGACTTGCAGGTGTGGACGGTACATGTGTAGGTGCTGAAGTGAGACTTGCAGGAGTGTGGGGCAGTAGAGGTGGATGTATTAAAGTTAAACCTGCAAGTGTGTGGGATGTACAGGTTTGGGTTGGGGGAACTTACAGGTGTACGAGAGGTTGGGGTTAAACCGACAGGCGTGTGGGCAGGAGGAATGAGACCCACAGGTGTGTGGGCAGTACAGGTGTGGGTGGTGGAAATGAAACAGTTACGTTGTTCGTTACAAGTAGGTGCAGGGGTGTAATTGACAGGTGTGTCAGACACCCCTCTAAAAACTAACATTATTCCTTCATGAAATCTAGAGAGCTCTGAAAATGAAGTACTGTCTTTAATTATGTAAGCCTGATGGCTGCGGCTTCCAGCAGCTTGGGTCACTAACGAACCAATCCAAAACCCTAGGCCCAGCCCTGGGCTGTGGGGATGAAGACCCCCCATAAGACTTCATACGATATAAGATATTCATGAGGTATATATATGCGTGGTAGGCGGGAGTGCTACTGCTAGGCTATGATCACCCCTAAGACAGAAATGACTATTCGAGTATATTATGAAATCGAATATCCTTCGTCTCACGGTGGTGAGCATCGGGGTCTACCCTGCTGTCTGCTGGTATACGGAATCCCATTGTTCATCCCATGGTTCAATCAGACACGCAATGCTCTCCATCGAGCGTTACGAAAGAACCTCTGGAACTCCCTACGTAACGCTATACGTGTATGTCCCCCTGTCTCCCACGATACGCACTTCAGACCATACACTTCCTACTTGTACCACCACTTGGATCACTTGACCCCCTTCATCAGGCGGGTCAGACCTCTCGCCACATCTGATAAGAGAGTTAATTTACACATTCTGGCATCAGGCGTCCGGCAGCAACTCTTGAGACACTGATTTTATGTCTCTCTGCACTTGGCACGCCTCCTCCTGCTTCCCCTCTCTGAGACGAGTCAATTAGAAACTGGAAAGAAAAATAAAAAGAGGATGATTCGGAAAGGCTTGCCACGTGACCTTCTCCAGACGAAGGGACGACCCATGAGCACGACGACGCGACCGATAGCCACGACCGTGCTGCTCATGAGCGTGATGGTATGACCACTGAGCACGAAAGTAACAGCGCTGACCAAGAAGGCACGAGCACTGAGCACAACCTTTAAAGGCACGACGGTCAGGCCCCTGGGTATGACAGCGTGACCTCTGACCTGACTCTTTCAGGCCTGGTCAAAGGTCACGTCATCTTCCCCTATGGTGTCACCATTTTGCTCATGGGGTTCAACAGCTGCCCCATTCCTGCGATATATATATATATATATATATATATATATATATATATATATATATATATATATATATATATATATACAAAGTCAGGCCATTAAGATGGTCCAATGCAGACAATGTGATGATGAGGCTTCATGGAAGCGTGATGAAAAAGTGCGACGAACTGACATTCATCAGGAGCCTCTGGCTGCATCAGGGACCCTATTGTGAGTGTGGAGAAAATGAAGCTGCCACGAAGCAGATGAGGTCAAGCAGATGTAACAGAAATGGATGAAACTTACGAAAACTTGAATAACATAAAGACATGCAGAAAGACCTAATAACTAACACATTAACTTCAGTGTCAGATGTAACACACTGCAGGGAAGCTACTGCCAAAGGAAATAAGGAATCCATAAAAACTTCCTATATGTCTCTCGGCACAACAGTTTCCACAGATGGCCCGAGGAAAACAAAATTCTAATTTACGTTACGTAACGTTAATGGTGAGGTTTCCTGTATATTTCACGATCAACCCTGTAACGTACAAAGACGTAAAGCGCGAGTCATGGACAAGAACATATATCCTAGCCTGAATGTTGTGTGAGGTGCTGCGCCCCAGTAGTTCACACCCTGAATGTTACAGAGTATACCCAAGTATACTGACATAGGGAACCGTTTTGACACTACAACTTACCTGACGAGAAAGCTGCCATATAATTGTCAGAAAGTGTAAACTTTATTTCAACCACGAGAGCAACATGTCTCAAGTGGTTAAGACAAACACAGCAAAAAACGAAAGCATTCCAGTTGTCACAGAAAGCCAAATTTATCGGACGTTAATGTGCCAAGGCCGTTGTGTGTCGACACAGCCACAGTGGCTGGGAAAATTCATCCCTTCACAAGCATGGGAGGGCCATCATGACCAAGTAGTCTGTGAACACCACAGTCACATGCGCCTTCATTTCAAATAACGTCTTTACTTTAATAAATGAAAATAAAACATTGAATTATACAATCCCTCTGGTTACGAGAAATGCTACACATCTGTGCACCAACACTGCCCCAACTTGACAGTCTGCCAACACCCCTCAGGACACCACGGTCCCTGACCATATCCCACCTCTCCATCTGTTCTTGTTGCCCCAGTAGTCCCCTCCCACGCGCCTTACTTGTTGCTGCTCACACGACGTTGTCTCTGTTAATTCCTTACAAAGCAAGGAGAGAGCAACTCCCTCCCTAAGTGAGAACACCTCAGTCCACTGGTAGACACTGTGGAGGAATGTGTGTGCGCTGTTCGGTGAATGTAACAAGCAAGGGGAGAGATACAACAGATTCCTCGAGTCAGGGGACAGCAAAACGAAGGTTGAACACGTCTTACTCCGTCGTGACAAAATACAAGACATTCTCTCCCCGAGATAACAACTCTGTTATGACCCACAGCATTACTGTTAATATCTTAGGATTCTGCCCTCCGTCAGGCAACCGTAATGACCCAAGCTTCACACCAGCCGCTGTTACTTGAGCAACCGTGAGAAAATATTCTCATAGCGACCGATGTAATACAGAAGGTTTTAATGACCAGATGCGACTACCTTGAGGAGCAAGGCGGCGGCTACTGTTGGGGTAATGGAAAGAGAGTGTTCAGGAGGGCGCTGCTACTGTAGTAGTACCGGTAATTAAGCAACCTTCCGAGGGAGGGCGCGCCCACTGGCGGTGGTAACCTGCTTCCCGGCCGGCCGACTGACCGACCGACCGAACCTGAGGGCTGGTACACTCACCACGCACCTCCTCACACTCATATCATCACCAGGCTCACTCTCCACCAATGTCTCCCACAACATAGACTACAACAATGCCTCCAACATCAACCGCCTCGTAGAAAATATTTGCCAACATTCTCGATTCAATGATAATAAGTTTCCAGAGCTCTCAGTTCTTAATACAATGCACGTTATTAAAGTTACCAATGACTTATCATCAGTACGAAAATCTCTTAGTATTCTGAACACCTAAATATTGTCTCGGGTAAGGTGGAGGCGTCCGAGCAGGACAGCTGCTGCAAGGTGGCAGGCCAAGGCCGTAGCACCAGACATGCTGTGAGAGAGAGAGGAAGAGGCAGGTCAACGCCTAGTGTGTGGAGGCAACACACCAACACGTACGTACACACTCACACCAGTCACCACGTCCCGACTCAGGGTACGTCACAAACCCAGTAAGAAATATTCCACCGGTCTCACATGTGATGTGACTGATGCCACCAATATCGCCGGCAAATGTATTGTGCACTCCATGCTCACCTTCAGAGCCGTACCGCGGGAGGATTAGCAGACGCTGCACAGGGTCTTTGTCAGACCTCAGTGGGCTGATTTTCATCAAATTAACCGTTACGACATGAATTCATTACATAAGCTACGTTGCATATTGCAATGTATGCAATATGGTGAGCTTTACTGACATAGTTCAAAGAGTGGATGCAATCTAAGAATGTGTGGTATGTTATCAACAAAATTCATATCTTGTAGCTCTTCTTTTTTATCTTGATCCATAAAAGGCTCTATTTTTTCACATTCAAAGACACACACTTTACAATTCACATGATTAACACCTCCACTTTGACCAAAGCGCCATTTTACTGTAATGCAACTGTTTTTACTCGTGCTTATCTGAACTTGTTTACTTGCTTCAACAAGTTTCATAGTTTTGAGGCTTCAACAGCCTCTTTACTGAGTGCAGGTCTGGATAACATAACTCTGTCAAGCTCCGGGAGGCTTACAAGAGAGGGAATCCATACCAATTTGATCAAAATCCCCTGAACAGTAATGTATGAATATATGTGGCTGGCTTCAGAGACCAATATGTTACATCTTAATCTCTGGGTGTTCAGGGCAAGCAAGTTAATCATCACATATAAACTGGAGGGTATATGCCCAACTGTATATTCTAAAATTTTCCCCTAATCTATTACCATCAGGCTGGATTCCAATGACAGCACTGCCTGCCCTCCATGTGACAGACCTGGGTAAGCCGTCAGTACAGATGAAGTAGGTTATGTTGCTTGCAGTCTGGAGTTTCTGGGTGTATTCAAGAACACTGGTCTCGCCTTGTGTTCAAGGTCAAAACTGTACGTAATTAGTTTATTAGGTCGAAGGCAAGGTGTAGTGAAGTCATAGGGAGTTATCTGCCAGAAAGGCGGGAGGCGCCGCTACTCCCTCATTCTATACAATCATCTACTCCTAACTGGCATCCTTTTCAATTCACTTGTGCCAATATGAAACCACGGTTTACCATCATCACTATCACACCAGTCTCATAAGATATAGCAAACCATGATTTATCATTGCTATTATCAGTACTACTAATATTTGTGACATCAAAGTATAATTATCATAATTACTGTCATATCATTATTATACTTAATCGCCGTTTCCCGCGTCAGCGAGGAAGCGCCAGGAAACAGACGAGGAATGGCCCATCCACTCATACACACACACATATAATAAGCTGTGTAGGTATGTATATTTGCGTGTGTGGACGTATGTATATACATGTGTATGGGGGGGGGGGGGGGTTGGGCCATTTCTTTCGTCTGTTTCCTTGCGCTACCTCTCAAACGCGGGAGACAGCGACAAAGTATAATAAAATAAATAAAATATATATATATATATATATATATATATATATATATATATATATATATATATATATATATATATATAAATGTGAATAAGAGCAAGGTTATTAGGTACAGTAGGGTTGAGGGTCAAGTCAATTGGGAGGTAAGTTTGAATGGAGAAAAACTGGAGGAAGTAAAGTGTTTTAGATATCTGGGAGTGGATCTGGCAGCGGATGGAACCATGGAAGCGGAAGTGGATCATGGGGTGGGAGAGGGGGGCGAAAATCCTGGGAGCCTTGAAGAATGTGTGGAAGTCGAGAACATTATCTCGGAAAGCAAAAATGGGTATGTTTGAAGGAATAGTGGTTCCAACAATGTTGTATGGTTGCGAGGCGTGGGCTATGGATAGAGTTGTGCGCAGGAGGGTGGATGTGCTGGAAATGAGATGTTTGAGAACAATGTGTGGTGCGAGGTGGTTTGATCGAGTAAGTAACGTAAGGGTAAGAGAGATGTGTGGAAATAAAAAGAGCGTGGTTGAGAGAGCAGAAGAGGGTGTTTTGAAATGGTTTGGGCACATGGAGAGAATGGGTGAGGAAAGATTGACCAAGAGGATATATGTGTCGGAGGTGGAGGGAACGAGGAGAAGTGGGAGACCAAATTGGAGGTGGAAAGATGGAGTGAAAAAGATTTTGTGTGATCGGGGCCTGAACATGCAGGAGGGTGAAAGGAGGGCAAGGAATAGAGTGAATTGGATCGATGTGGTATACCGGGGTTGACGTGCTGTCAGTGGATTGAATCAGGGCATGTGAAGCGTCTGGGGTAAACCATGGAAAGCTGTGTAGGTATGTATATTTGCGTGTGTGGACGTGTATGTATATACATGTGTATGGGGGTGGGTTGGGCCATTTCTTTCGTCTGTTTCCTTGCGCTACCTCGCAAACGCAGGAGACAGCGACAAAAAAAAAAAAAAATATATATATATATATATATATATATATATATATATATATATATATATATATATATATACACATATTCATACTTGCTTGCCTTCATCCATTCCTGTCGATATCCCGCCCCACAGGAAACAGCATCGCTACCCCCGGCTTCAGCGAGGTAGCGCCAGGAAAACAGACAACAAAGGCCACATTCGTTCACACTCAGTCTCTAGCTGTCATGTGTAATGCACCGAAACCATAGCTCCCTTTCCACATCCAGGCCTCACAGAACTTTCCATGGTTTACCCCAAATGTTTCACACGCCCTGGTTCAGCCCATTGACAGCACATCGAGCCCGGTATACCACATCGTTCCAATTCACTCTATTTATTGAATGCCTCTCACCCTCCTGCATGTTCAGGCCCCGATTGCTCAAAATCTTATAATCATTAATATTTTCAATATAATTTCTAATATTCCTTGAGTAGAAGAATGAAATACTACCCACATATCTCCTGCATGTCGCAAAAGGTGACTAAGAGGGGACTGGAAATTCTCTCTCTGTATTTTTTTGAAATTCTCTCTTTCTGTACTATCACTTTCCAAAAGAAGAACAGAGGAGGGAACCAAGCAAGAATTTTTCTTTAGAATGTTCCTGGCGCTACCTTCCTCACGCAGGACAAGGCATGAATGTAATATAAACTATCATTATTATTATTATTATTAATATCATTACTATTATTATTTGTAATCAAAACTTATTCATGATACCAGTTGGATATAATCTTATTGCAAAAAAACCCTACAAATGTCCAAAGTACGTCATAAACATCCCTTGCAAAATTCATTTGCTCCATTTTAAGCTACGCCTCACCTGCCTTGTCTACCATCCTCTCAAAAGCAATACAACAAAGCTACAAACCACACAAAATAACGGGGGCCAGAACTACCACGGCCGGCCTGACAACTGCAAACACTGCACACCTACACAGTGAAAAAGATCCTCTCAAAACAGTCCCACCTCAACACGCTCGGCACTCAATTCTATGCAACAGAACCAGACCCCTTCCATCCAAATCACGTCATGGTTATCATCATCCTCTAAGTAGAAACAAACAGCCTCCCCCTGCCACTCACTACAGCAACTTCCACTCACACATCCCACATACCCAAACAAATATAACATTGACAAAACAGACATGCTGAAATTACCCTAATAGTACTAAACACCCGAACACCCAACTCAAACTCCAAACCACAAGAATACAGGCATCAGATACCACACTCCCCAGACAAACATGAGACACCCACTTCCTATACCCTCCCAACATCACCCTTCCCTCAAACACTAAAACCATCAATTCAACGTAACCCACGATTCTTCATGCCTATGATGCAAGTATCATAACAATGACATCGACCACTTACTACTCAACTACCCTACGCTTGCTGCACACATACGCACACACACCACAACACTTTGTGATCTGCCGTCCCGATCGGTAGACGTGGTCAGCTTCCTGAGTGCTGCAGGAGCATCATAAAGATAGAAGGGACTCCTGTAAGATGAAAGAGCAGCAGCGTAGGTTGCTGTCTGTCACTATTGGAACACCGCCTCTCGTGGAACCTTTTCATCAACATCATATAATTCCTCTGTACCCGGGAACTTTAACAAGAACACTATGTTTTTACCAGAAGTCTCAGTAAATGAGCATCAATAATGATAAGGGCCAGGAGGCCTTGAAACTAACCTTCAATAGAAGCAAGGATCAGGAGCCTCTGAAACTATCAACAGAGGCCGGGGCCAGGATGCTCTGATACTGACTTTGAATAGTGGAAGGAGCCAGGAGCCTCTGAAACTATCAACAGAGACAGGTACCAAGAGCCTCTGAAATGATCAACAAGAGGTAAGAACCAAAATACTTTAGGGAGGTAATCAAACAATCTATCCAGTTTCTACATACCTATCTACTTGGGGATATCTCTAGTACGTACAGCCTTAAGGATCATTTAGATACATCTTCACCAACGTAACAGTGTTAAGGCAAACGCACTTCCGCATTACCAGGATAGATAATAATAATTCATCATTTACCACCTGCACTAAGTACTAAACTGAACTTTCCTCCGGAATTAAATCATTCTTTCCCAATTCCTTTGCGATGAAGCAATCAGCTGTCATCACCAACAGAAGCACCCCACTGCACTAGTGCACCAGGCCACACACACACACACACACACACAGGTGCGTGATAGTCTAGCGAATGCGCCCGAGAGAACGGAAAACGAGGACACCGGATACAAGGTGACCTATAAGAGGAGTAACTTCCTACCCATTAAAAACGGCGAATCCCCAATACAAACGAGAACGCTGTGTGTGATTTTCTAAGGTATCGACAGCTGCCTTACTCTCAGGAATCAACCTAAGCCTTGGTAAGAGATGCAGGAGCGTCAACTGCCCACACGTTAACCAGCCAGCCCGTCATAAAGTGTATTTCAAATATCTTTATATTCTTTCTTACACCTTACGACATCTACATTTTCACTCAAAGAAAATAAAAGCTAAATAAATAAATGATTCCATTTGTATCAAGTGTAACCTAAGCACCATTATGTTTGGTTCGATAATTAGTGACATACTGACGTGTAACTGTAGAACAGTGAGATTATCAAGGTACAAGTTCAGTAATGCACAGTTACATAAACAGCATAAATAACCAACCACGAAAACCTGAGGTGGTTTCGATGGCTTTTCCCTACCTCTCGAATTCAATTAAGTCAGCAGGCAAGCTTCCCAAGCGAAGGGTCTGGTCTATCAGGCTATTTGATGCTGCAGGTGTCCATCTGTACATGATGCAACCTGGCAGGTCTGGTACATCGGAAAGAAACTACCATATTGGTTCTGCAATTAATTCAGGGTTCCTCCCACAATGGTCCTTACATTTGCCTTAAGTAGGAAGACAAGAAGCGGGCCCCAGACCATTAGGCTAGTGTCCCTATGACATCTCTGCTCTTCAGTGGATTTGATTTGTCCATTCCACCAAGCCTTTTATTTCAGCAAGTAAGTACATCTAGGGCTCAGCCTTCCAATATTTTCCAAATGGTAATTATCATCCTTTGTTTCTACCCTCTAAAGAATTACACTTTTAGAACCTGCTGTGATCCAGCGATTCATACGTTCCACGGAATCGATACAGATGATTTGTGGACTTGTGGAACATATGCAGCCTGGCAACTCCCCCGGTTTTCTGTAGGAATGACAGCACAGCAATGATCTAGTGGGCAGACAGAAAGTGCGCCTAGAGCCTAGTCCCATCTTTTATGTAACGCATTCAAGAACATCACATTCTTACATAACGCTAACAAGTGTTTCTGTAGCAAATCCTGATTACCATTATCTCGGATGTGTGACAGCGTTCGTCGTTCCCACCAGAACCCAATCCAAGGAGAGTGACCACAATCCACAACGTGTGTTGATTGCTGATCAATGGAGGAAACGTGGAGCACGATCCATCCGGTCTGACAGCTGTGGATCACGATGGAGGATAATCCCACGGGAGCAATACATAAACCTCCTGAGAACGATAACATCACCTACCAGTCAACACAAGCGCCACCGCTGACGCACAATACGCCCACGGTATCAGTATTCTTGCTTTAACAGGAGACTATAGTTGTAAGGGAAGCATATCCTCACCGGGAGGTGTATGTACAAGACCTGCGTCCAGCAGCGTACGTGAGGGTCGTTGTTGCTCTTAACCGTGACTGAAGGGGGCAAATCAAAAGCCGAGACAACACGTCAGGTGACCATCATAGTCTCTTAAGGACGTAACACTTCGTAACAGCCGGGTGTCAGCTACATAGAAAAGAGAGTTAAGAGGCCGTCCTCTGTTTCCGTAGCTGGTTCTACTAAAGGTTGTACCTCTCTAATCCGGCGTTCTGTGGTCCGGCACTTTTTAATCTGCTGCCATCAGTTATCAGTTCGTGGATCTGCCACCAGGGCGTCGCTGTTAGCATCGATAAGACGCCAATATATGTTTAAATTGCAGCCGAGCTAATTAACAGTTAATTCCTTATATTCAACTGCATTCTAGCCTTTCAGGACGTCATCTAAGAGACCAAGAAGTGCAGATGATGATGTAAATGCTTCAAAAGGTGGAGTTACTGAAAAAAATTAGATAAAAGGAACTTCTGTAAAGACTTCGTATGAGTAATATTAAATCGGTTCGTCAACTGTGTACAACTTAGTGGTCAATTTCTGTCTTCCGGTGTTTTCTGTGGTCCGGCAACGAACAAGTCCTAAGGTTGCCGAATTGAAGAGGCAAAACTCTAATAGACTTCCCAGTAAGGTCTAGATCTAACTGGCTGTTCGTTCCTACAGGTTTCTTCTACAGCGTACACTGTACGTCCTGGATGATTTAGTATACTTTAGGGAAATTTTTCTAGTTCGTCTAGAGGTCCGAGGATCGAGGATCCTCCAATGGCGTTCATTAAATCTATGCCTGGCGAGTTTAAACATATGAATACCTATGGCTTTTAGGTCACTTTTCATAATTTTACAGCATCTCTCCTCACACAGGTGCAACCTGTCCGTTACAGACCAAGGTTGTCAGGACTCTGACTACCCTAACATTCATGTGGGAGGCAATGAACAATACCAACACTCGCACATTCACAAATTACTTCCCTCTACATACTTTGATTTCTGGGAAAATCTAACATTTTCATACCGCTTTATAAATGTATGCAGCCTCAGGCACAGTGATACGAGGCCACAACTTGAGGCTGCTATTAAATCTGAGTATCTCACGAATATCAATTTCACCATGACGCGAAACACACACCGGTACACATTGAAAATTTGACATATTCCTCGCACATTTCTTCAAGATGAGGGAAGACTTTTATTAAATTCAATTCATCTTTTGATTAATATGCCATTACATGTGCATCTACTACAGTTTGACGTCTTATACGTAAGTTTACAAACTAAAAAAAATACTGGCTAATAATCTATTTCACTCGACAAATCTTGTTTCTTCCAGTTCGTACACCAGAGTGCCCTATGTAACGCTGTAAATGGTATGGTAATGTTGTTGCGCGTGTTCAGTGAGAGTAGCAAATATCAATTTATAACGTGGTTCATGTTGCAACTCCTCACGCCATCTGTCTGACCCACAACCTTTGCTGGTGAATTTCACTCTCCAGGCGGGGCATCGAACCTTCCACTACAGTTCGTGTGTGGAGCTTATGTTCTTTAAGTCAACAAAATCGCTTGGCTTCCAGATCTCACCAAATGTTTGACTATGTCTGTCGAGGTATGAGCATCATAGAGTCTTAGGTGTGGAATGCAAGAGGACAGCAGGAGAGGACATACACTGGGTGAGCGATTCAGTTCAAGAACGTCTCCTTAGGAAGGTCAACCACCATGTGAACCTGGGCTGTCGTACATACAACCCAAGTTCAGACTGGGAGTGATACAGTCAGTCCTACAACCCACGTCCAACCTGGGAGCGATACAGCCCGTCCTACAGCCCACGTCCAACCTGGGAGTGATACAGCCCGTCCTACAACCCACGTCCAACCTGGGAGTGATACAGCCCGTCCTACAACCCACGTCCAACCTGGGAGTGATACAGCCCGTCCTACAACCCACGTCCAACCTGGGAGTAATACATCCAGTCCTGCAGCCCACGTCCAACCGGGGAGTGATACAGCCAGTCCTGCAGCCCACGTCCAACCTAGGTGTGATACAGCCAGTCCTACGTCTGACCTGGGTGTATGGGCACAAGCTCGAGCTCGGATCAGGGTCATCTTGATCTAACAGGTGCACGCCGTCTCGCCAGACCGGATAAATTTCGAGTCGGCAAACTTGATAAACACGTTTCTTTTGACACACTCTGGTCATGCTATACCCGGTGAACTACGCGTATGTTTCCCATCACAATGGATTACAAATGTTAAGAACGCCACACTGCGGAGCGCATGAAAAGCTACGTCATCACTGGTAACCCACCAATGTATGCCATGATGCGTCACGCCACACACACACACACACACACACACACACACACACACACACACACACACACGGTGGCCTCCCGAACGCTACCAAAAATCGCACATGCTGTAAAACACGACGGGATCAGGTCTACATAACGTAATCATCCAGACATCACCTTGGTACTCTAAACATCACGAGACGAGCCGCACGTCACGTGATCACCGAAAGATTACGTTAACCTGCTAAACATTACGTAACTGATTAAGTATCAAATGGCAAGCTAAATATCATGGCATCTCTCAAACATTCAGTACAAGACAATAACGCTGACTTTAATGACAACATCAATCTTAAGTGGCCTCTTATTCCTCTATGTTATCACTGCAATCATTCATCATACCACATCACATGAACACGAAACTGAAATTTTAGTAACAAATGCAACAAATGTGGTGATCTGTCAGGATCTTGTATGTAATGAAAAGTAAAATCCTCACACCTTGGCAGCGAATAATGGCTCAAAGCGATAAGAGAGTAATCCTAAAGTTATCATATATATATATATATATATATATATATATATATATATATATATATATATATATATATGGTTAATTTGTTTATGGATGGGGTTGTTAGGGAGGTAAATGCAAGAGTTTTGGAAAGAGGGGAAAGTATGAAGTCTGTTGTGGATGAGAGAGCTTAAGAAGTGAGTCAGTTGTTTTTCGCTGATGATACAGCGCTGGTGGCTGATTCATGTGAGAAACTGCAGAAGCTGGTGACTGAGTTTGGTAAAGTGTGTGAAAGAAGAAAGTTAAGAGTAAATGTGAATAAGAGCAAGGTTATTAGGTACAGTAGGGTTGAGGGTCAAGTCAATTGGGAGGTAAGTTTGAATGGAGAAAAACTGGAGGAAGTAAAGTGTTTTAGATATCTGGGAGTGGATCTGGCAGCGGATGGAACCATGGAAGCGGAAGTGAATCACAGGGTGGGGGAGGGGGCGAAAATTCTGGGAGCCTTGAAGAATGTGTGGAAGTCGAGAACATTATCTCGGAAAGCAAAAATGGGTATGTTTGAAGGAATAGTGGTTCCAACAATGTTGTATGGTTGCGAGGCGTGGGCTATGGATAGAGTTGTGCGCAGGAGGATGGATGTGCTGGAAATGAGATGTTTGAGGACAATGTGTGGTGTGAGGTGGTTTGATCGAGTAAGTAATGTAAGGGTAAGAGAGATGTGTGGAAATAAAAAGAGCGTGGTTGAGAGAGCAGAAGAGGGTGTTTTGAAATGGTTTGGGCACATGGAGAGAATGAGTGAGGAAAGATTGACCAAGAGGATATATGTGTCGGAGGTGGAGGGAACGAGGAGAAGTGGGAGACCAAATTGGAGGTGGAAAGATGGAGTGAAAAAGATTTTGTGTGATCGGGGCCTGAACATGCAGGAGGGTGAAAGGAGGGCAAGGAATAGAGTGAATTGGATCGATGTGGTATACCGGGGTTGACGTGCTGTCAGTGGATTGAATCAGGGCATGTAAAGCGTCTGGGGTAAACCATGGAAAGCTGTATAGGTATGTATATTTGCGTGTGTGGACGTATGTATATACATGTGTATGGGAGTGGGTTGCGCCATTTCTTTCGTCTGTTTCCTTGCGCTACCTCGCAAACGCGGGAGACAGCGGCAAATATATATATATATATATATATATATATATATATATATATATATATATATATATATATATATATATATATATATATGTGTGTGTGTGTGTGTGTGTGTGTGTGTGTGGTATACCGGGGTTGACGTGCTGTCAATGGATTGAACCAGGGCATGTGAAGCGTCTGGGCTAAACTATGGAAAGTTTTGTGGGGCCTGGATGTGGAAAGGGAGCTGTGGTTTCGGTGGATTATAAATGACAGATAGAGACTGTCTTTTCCTAGCGCTACCTCGCGCACATGCGGGGGAAGGGGGTTGTCGTTTCAAGTGTGGCGGGGTGGCGACGGAAATGAATAAGGGCAGACAGTATGAATTATGTACATGTGTAAATATGTATATGTCTGTGTGTGTGTATATAAATGTATACGTTGAGATGTATAGGTATGTATATGTGCGTGTGTGGACGTGTATGTAAGTACATGTGTATGTGGGTGGGTTGGGCCATTCTTTCGTCTGTTTCCTTGTGCTACCTCGCTAACGCGGGAGACAGCGACAAAGTATTATATATGTATGTATATAATACATATATGTAGCATTTATGGATCTGGAGAAGGCATATGATAGAGTTGATAGAGATGCTCTGTGGAAGGTATTAAGAATATATGGTGTGGGAGGCAAGTTGTTAGAAGCAGTGAAAAGTTTTTATCGAGGATGTAAGGCATGTGTACGTGTAGGAAGAGAGGAAAGTGACTGGTTCTCAGTGAATGTAGGTTTGCGGCAGGGGTGTGTGATGTCTCCATGGTTGTTTAATTTGTTTATGGATGGGGTTGTTAGGGAGGTGAATGCAAGAGTTTTGGAAAGAGGGGCAAGTATGAAGTCTGTTGGGGATGAGAGAGCTTGGGAAGTGAGTCAGTTGTTGTTCGCTGATGATACAGCGCTGGTGGCTGATTCATGTGAGAAACTGCAGAAGCTGGTGACTGAGTTTGGTAAAGTGTGTGAAAGAAGAAAGTTAAGAGTAAATGTGAATAAGAGCAAGGTTATTAGGTACAGTAGGGTTGAGGGTCAAGTCAATTGGGAGGTGAGTTTGAATGGAGAAAAACTGGAGGAAGTGAAGTGTTTTAGATATCTGGGAGTGGATCTGGCAGCGGATGGAACCATGGAAGCGGAAGTGGATCATAGGGTGGGGGAGGGGGCGAGAATTCTGGGGCCTTGAAGATGTGTGAAGTCGAGAACATTATCTCGGAAAGCAAAAATGGGTATGTTTGAAGGAATAGTGGTTCCAACAATGTTGTATGGTTGCGAGGCGTGGGCTATGGATAGAGTTGTGCGCAGGAGGATGGATGTGCTGGAAATGAGATGTTTGAGGACAATGTGTGGTGTGAGGTGGTTTGATCGAGTAAGTAACGTAAGGGTAAGAGAGATGTGTGGAAATAAAAAGAGCGTGGTTGAGAGAGCAGAAGAGGGTGTTTTGAAGTGGTTTGGGCACATGGAGAGAATGAGTGAGGAAAGATTGACCAAGAGGATATATGTGTCGGAGGTGGAGGGAACGAGGAGAAGAGGGAGACCAAATTGGAGGTGGAAAGATGGAGTGAAAAAGATTTTGTGTGATCGGGGCCTGAACATGCAGGAGGGTGAAAGGAGGGCAAGGAATAGAGTGAATTGAAGCGATGTGGTATACCGGGGTTGACGTGCTGTCAGTGGATTGAATCAAGGCATGTGAAGCGTCTGGGGTAAACCATGGAAAGCTGTGTAGGTATGTATATTTGCGTGTGTGGACGTATGTATATACATGTGTATGGGGGGGGTTGGGCCATTTCTTTCGTCTGTTTCCTTGCGCTACCTCGCAAACGCGGGAGACAGCGACAAAGTATAAAAAAAAAAAATAATATATATATATATATATATATATATATATATATATATATATATACATATATTATTACTTGACAGCTTGAGACTGAGTGTGAACGAATGTGGCCTTTGTTGTCTTTTCCTAGCGCTACCTCGCACACATGAGGGGGTAGGGTGTTGTTATTTCATGTGTGGCGGGGTGGCGATGGGAATGAATAAAGGCAGACAGTATGAATTATGTACATGTGTATATATGTATATGTCTGTGTGTGTATATATATGTATACGTTGAGATGTATAGGTATGTATATTTGCGTGTGTGAACGTGTATGTATATACATGTGTATGTGGGTGGGTTGGGCCATTTCTTTCGTCTGTTTCCTTGCGCTACCTCGCTAACGCGGGAGACAGCGACAAAGCAAAATAAATAAATAAATAAATAAATAAATAATATATATATATATATATAGCGGGGGGCTGGAAATCCTCCCCTCTCACTTTTTTTTTTTTTAATTTTCCAAAAGAGGGAACAGAGAAGGGGCCCAGGTGAGGATATTCCCTATATATATAAGAATATAGATATATAAATATATATATATATATTATATATATATTAAATATATATATATTCCGACTCCAGCACTTTGGCTGCAGTAATTTTGGTGTGAGCGTTGGCTTCTCGGGAACACACTGATGAACAGATCTGGCCGCTGCCTGGCGCCACAAGGTACTGCTTCTGGGAAGTAATGATGGTGAGGGTGTGCCATGGTGAGGGTGTCCCACACACCAGAATCAACAACTTCATCAAACAAAATTCGGTGACGACGGCGTGAGTGCTTGCCCATGATGCGTGGACATATACCAACTCACGAATTCAGAGATAAATTGTGCTTCATACAGATACGTTCAGTGTAACACAGGCATGAAAAAGAAAAACAAAATTACAGGCTTAACACCAGTACTATACGTACACGGAGAGTGCCCGACACGATCACCGGACCTGTGTCAAGGTTCTCACGGCTCGCCTCTGCGATGCCTCTGGTACCAAAACTAAACAGGAGCACCACAGTGAACAGTTCGTCCTCGCTGGCAACACGAGCGGCACGTCCATTTTCTTGTTAAAGTTCCAGACACATACATTCGGGCTAGTTCATAATACGAGGTGGGCCAGCACTCACTCATACGTATACTTCAGCATCATGTGTATATCTGAACACATAAACCAGTGGGTTACATCTAGTATTATTCCACCGGAACTACAGTTAATCTCCATTAGTCTACAACGTTTCCAGCCATGACATGGACCAATCCCTTGTTTAATCAGTCGAGCTAATGCGCCGCTAAGTAAGATACAGGCCAGGCCAATCACTCACTCGCCAGTAATCTGGTGCGCTGACCTGGACTGAGACCCAGCAATCCCAGATGATGGCCTACAATACAATGTTAAACCATTGCCTTGCCTCCCTCTTCAGTCTGATTGTCTGTCTCACTGAACAAGAAATTCCCTGATTGCTGCTGACGACCTGGCCTTTGACCTGACCCTCAAGGGTCGGATTACAGGACGTGGAGTCGAGCTGTGCTTCAGGGCGCAACGCCGTGCGGAGGCAGATGAAAGCAGTTGACTTACTCACTCAGACGGCTGGCTCGGCCGGATTACCACGAGGGATGAACGTGCTAACTGTAATGATTATGGAGGTTCTTAAAGTCGTAACTCGAGCTGACCCCATGTGAACAAGGTTGCTCACAAGATTTAAATGGGCCTTAAGTTCGCTATGAAAGAGGTTAGCCAAATGAACTGGTGTGTTTCATGATGAGAATATTTCCGTTACCCCCGTGTGCTACACTCTCGTGCTAGTGATAAAGCCACAGGAACACATCTTTCAGTGCCCCTTTCTTCAGGGTACTCTACGTCTGTGTTGTTCTTTATATTACAACGCACATGATCCGCACTACGACACGGAGTATGCTATAGTATGATGTGTCTTGCATCACATACATCAAAAGGACATACTGCAAGATAGACAATCAGAGATAGAAACAGAAACGGCAATGCAGTGACGCAGACTGTCTGCATGCATGACCAACAACCCAACCCACCAGCCTGTGCTGTTGGGGTATAAGCCGCCCGAAAACTTCACCAGGGATGACATCACGGCCTCACAATACAGGCAGTGACCAGTCCAGTCAGCAGCGGTCTCGGACCCATGGACACAACCACCTCACCCAGAGGGTGCCTCTTGGTGAGGTGGTTGCACCTGACAACTCACTTTCACAGGGTCTCCAGTGCCAAGCAAATTGGTCAGGAATGCTGGTCCTTACAACACGCATAATATACAGCAGTAGTTCCGCCAAGACGACCCTCCTCATCAGGGTAAACGAGGGCTGAAGCGAAAGCTGGAGGTCAAATCAAATACTGGGATAGAGAATATAACAACAACAGACAAGACAAAGTGAGGTGTGACGGGAATAAACAAAAAAAAAAAAAAACGCTGGATGGACTTACCTTATGCTGGGTGTGGGAGGCTGTCATCTACCCTCGGTGTGACGGCGCTTCACTTGCTAAGAACTTGGCCTATCCTGTACATTCTCAATACATGCATGTCTACACCAAACTAGTAAGGTCTTTAAATGACATGGAAAATTAATTATCATAAAGAGGCGTGGTGTGACCTTCAAAGAACCACGTGACTATGTAACCATAAGCGTCGTAGTTACGTTGTTCATTTATCCTGGATTTGCTTGTCCTCTTGAGGACTGATGTGTCACCTGTGGTCACAAGACTGTACGAGTCCCTCAATTCACTGTACCTGATAACGCCTGTACATTAATGTTGACATAGGCCAACTCCTCTGCAAATGGTAAAGGTGGACCACTTCTTCAAAAAAATAAATCATTCTTAATAATATGTGTCATTTAAGTATCCTGAAGGTCAAGTGCATGGAACGTTGATATTTTCTTCTCCGTTATGTAATACATGTATTGTATGCTCGAGCCTCTACTTCAGTGTCACCGTAATGTTTTTACATGTCTTGGTGAAGACCAGTAAACGCCCCAGCCACAGCTGGTGGGGACAATTTCATACAGGAACCGTCTGTGCTGCGCGTTTCACAGTCCTTGACAGTCGGTTAGAATTTCGGTGTTGCGTGAGAGGCACTTGTTGGCTGACTTGCAATCCTGGTGGAAGCTCCTGTACCTCTGATGGGGTAATCACCCGACCAAGACCTCCGTCACGTTCTGAAACTGGGAGTCTCTCTCTCTCTCTCTCTCTCTCTCTCTCTCTCTCTCTCTCTCTCTCTCTCTCTCTCTCTCTCTCTCCAGAGAATTCAGTCCCTGGTCCAGCAAGCTTATCTCACCAGTCCCTCATTCATCGCTCGATCATCACAAATAGTATAGCGTTTCAAAAAGGGTTATTTTTGGGTGCCAACATTGCTAAGTCTTGCTCTTAAGGAGGAATGGACGATCGAAATGTACTAGTTCTCTACATGTGAATTATCACTCTTGCTGGTGAGACAATATACGCTTTCACCTGGAAAATGACAATCCCTTCCCTTTCCGGATGCCGAGGCTCGCTGACGGGCGGCGGAAACCACATTTATCGTCGTACGTCTCGACCGACTGACAGAATCGACACGCGTTCCATGTAGTAATGAAGAACTAGTTTGTGCTGGTGTGTGGTAGATGATGGTACATGTTGGGCGATCACAGCTCTCCGTGTCATTATCAGCCTATGTGAGATACCATCTGCAGGTAGAAGCGTTTCCCTCTTCTCGCCCTCAACCAGTCCATTTACAAACCTCTGGTCTACATCATCACCTCATTTTGCATCCTCTACCAAATTCTACCTCTCGTCCCTTCCCTTTCTATTTCTGCTTCTCCCTGTTCTATTTACGTTTTCTTGGTCCTTCAGTCTACTGGGAGTTGGCTTGAGTAAATGCCTTGGTGTCTCAGGTCAGCGACAAGACGAACTTCTCATTTTCTTTTCAGATCTCATAACATCGGTGGTCCATATTTTCGTTTCCACCATCATATGTTCGTTTTGTACATTTATCATCCGGTCTTTAAAGAGAAAGGGCGTAAATTCTTCAGTGAACTTCTATATCAAGTCTCCACCGAGGTATTCAAGAGTCATGTGTAAGACACAACGGTGTGATAATGTTCCCGTTCAACAAAACAACTTGATAAGACAGCGCAATCAAAGTGGATCTTCACAATATATAAAGACGTTCTTCATAAAAGATGTAGCCAAAGATGGAAGAAAAATGAACTTACAATCATAGACTGAGGGAAGAACAATGAACCTCCTACCATACACTAGGGAAAGAACAAAGAGTTTCCTACCATACACTGGGGGAAGAACAATGAACTTCCTACCATACACTGAAGGAAGAACAATGAACTGCCTCCCATAAACTAAGAAGAATAATAAACCTCCTATCATATACTAAGGAAAGAACAATGAACCTCCTAACATACACTTGGGAAAGAACAATGAACTTCCTACCATACACTGAAGGAAAAACAATGAACTGCCTACCATATAGTAAGGAAACAACAATGAACATCCTACCATACAATGAGAGAACAAGGAACTTCCTACCATACATAGAAGAAAAAACAATGAGCTACCTACCATACACTGAGGGAACAACGAAATGTTCACCGTACACTGGGGGATAAACAAGGAATTTCCTACGACACACTAACGGAAGAACAATAACCTCCCTAACATACACGGAGAGAAGAACAGTAAACTCCCTAACATACACTAAGAACAATTAAATACCTACCATACACAGAGAAGAACAATTAACTATCTACCATACACTGAGAGAAGAACAATTAACTACCTACCATACACTGAGTGAAGGACAATTAACTTTCTACCATACACTGCGGGAAGAACAGTGAACTACCTACCATATAATGAGGGAAAAACAATAAACTTCCTACCATACACCGAGGGATGAACATTGAGATACCTACCATACAATGAGTGAAGAACAATCAACTTCCTACCATACACTGAGGGAAGAACAGTGAACTTCCTACCTTACACAGAGCGAAAAACAATGAACTTCCAACCATACACCGAGGTATTAACCCTGAACACAATTCTCAAGTCAGTGTGTGAGGAACACGACCAGAGCAGCTTCCCTACGAAGTACTACGAACACAGGTGTTGAAAAACAGGAGGTACAGACTCTAGCGAGCGTGTGTGATGAAGTAGAGTTGCGTGGCACAACCTCATGCACATCACCCCTCCACTGTCAACACCGCTGCTCTACCTACAATCTTTACTAAATAACTTTAATACCGTCATACGTCGCCTCACCCAAAGCACTTCCCTTTTTTTTCTGATTGTAGAGCTAAAACGGGATGAGGAAGGGGATGGATGAGGGTAGGTAAACTGGCAGAAATAAAAGACAGAGTATACTGACCAACAGTTTAAGTATGAATGAGGTGTGTGGGTGGTTTGAATGATACTTATTTTTGGTGACATTTATACAACCCCGGCAGAGTGTGTGTGTGTGTGTGTGTGTGTGTGTGTGTGTGTGTGTGTGTGTAGTGATTTTTGCTTGTTGGTTCAGGAAGAAAATTAAGCAAGCTACGCTGAGTGTTTATTATTTATATTGACGGATGACCGGGGCCTCTCTCTCGGCTCTGAGGCTGCGTGGGAACCAATGTATTCGGTATTAGTGCTACTGTTCATGTCTTGGGTGAGCCTTTATCATGCCTAACGTACCTTTTATTTGTTTACTTTACGCTGCTTCCATTAAACATGTAACAAGTGGTTTTATCTTAAGCTGTTGTTGATGTTTGGAATTTTCCATCTAGACATTTTTCATTTGGCCCGCACAGGACAGTCTCATCCCGCACTCTCTATAACCTCAGCATGGATGATTTGGAGGTGGGGTGCGTGCGTTTTGGAGATTAAGTTAATGTAGGAAGGCTCGTAGACATTATCATGTGTCATTCGTACCTCTCAGGTAGGTGGCAAAGTCGAAGCATGCTTGTTAGGGCTTCTTTACCCTGCGTGGTTATTTTCTTTAATATGTTCTAGTGTCAGTCCTATGTGCAAGGGAGTATGCGGCTGTTTACCAACAGCTATCTGGTGTATCGGCCGAACATTGGCAATACAACAACCTTGCTGCTACGCTTGCTGGACCTGGACACTAGCAGGCCAGGGCTGTCTGCTATCTAAACAGTCAGTCATCCTTCTCATTTTATAACCATGAAATGCCTATATTTGTCCTTAAGCTACACCACTATCTTCGGTTTGCTCCTCTGGATGAACCTTCATGGAGAGAGGAAGGCATTCGATTACTGCCCTCGACATACCCCAGTACCTTCCCTAACCACCACCAACACTGCGGTCCACAACGTATTATGTGGTTCACCGAAAGTCAGGTTTCACTCCAAGCCGCCGTGCGTCACCAGGTGCAGGTCCAGCTGATGAGGTAATAGTGATCTCACTATGTTAAACCAGGAGGTTAACCAATTACGTACATACTCACCGAGAGAAGGAAGGCCTCACACGTTTGATGGTACAGTTACAAGAAAGTCTGGGCAGGTGAACACATCCGTACCGACAGTAACCTCAGGAGCATTATGTTACGACCCTAGCCTCTGACCTGACCCTTAAGGGTCGTGTCAAAGGACAGTCCATAATCTCCAAGGGTCGTACCATACTGTTCTAGAGGTTAGGGCTACATGAGGAAAAGCAAATCTAGAATTTTCAAAACCAAACGGTCACGGCAGACGGTCTCCAGTAAGAGGGTCATCCTGTGTGGATGAGCCAGTGACGGTGCAGTCAGCACCTCCTGTGGTCACCCTATCGCAAGTAGTCTCGCTGATAAAAAGATAAATATTTACCTTAAAGATGTACTTCGGCGACGAAATATCTTTTTTTTTCATTCAAAAAATAAATATAATAAACGTGTTCATTCAGAATGTACTTACGTATCACCTGCCGGGAGTCCTAACGTCCACAGAAGACAACAATACGTACCTGTGACAAATACACAAGCGTTAGTTGCTTCATGAAACAATGACACGTAACCTACCAACAACACAATAAAGGATTACGACAATATCATATACAGGTACAACATGTATCAATTATGTACGTACGTACACTCAATAGGCCAGAGGGTGGAAGTGTATTCTGCACCAGCCTGTATGTCTAATGAGGCACGAACAGTATTAACTTTATAATGGAAAATAAAAAACAGAATATTTACAATCTTGCTAGTCATCATACGGGTAAACCTGAGGCGTGCACAATCCTTATAATCAACCGTACCGACTAAACGCTCATGATAAGCATTATCAAGTGACATCACTATGACGTCACAAACCTCTCAGAATCCCGCAAAACTATAGTCAGCCGCACGACGGGTCGCCGACGCAACGGCCACGTAGGCCTTCCCGACCTGCACACTGTCTGACCTTACATCGCTGCATGTACACAGCGGATCCCCTGCTGTATAACACGTGTTCACGAAGACACGGCTCATCTTGTCTAATATCTACAGTACTAGTCCAATATCTTCCAGGTCTCTCTCTCTCTCTCTCTCTCTCTCTCTCTCTCTCTCTCTCTCTCTCTCTCTCTCTCTCTCTCTCTCTCTCTCTCTCTCACTCTCACACACACACACACATAAACCTGTCTTATGATCACACTGTACGAGAGGCTATCTGGAATCTATAAGCTGGAAGAGTAGCGTAGCGAGCTGCCTGCTGTCTGCGCCGCTACAAACCTCATCATATCAAGACCGTTGGTTAAGAAATCGCTCTCCCGCGACCGGCTTATCACACGTGCTCGTGATGCAATCATACTCCCAAGGCCTACCGACGGCTGACCCGCTACCACCTGACGTGAGCGACCTCGCTCTCATCCCCAAAGTGACCGACGATGATGAGCCTGTCGGCCACGCCCATAAAATCAACGCCGCCGATGGGTTCAAACACCTGTGCCTCAACATAAAGTCATCATTTAAATAGTCATAAGTCTGGCAGTTCACTGGCTCTAGGACAAACAGGCGCGTCCCCGCCCTTGGAAACGTCCCCTGTGTATGCAATTCTTCGTTCATCACGTTCCAGTACAAGGTAACTTTGGCTCCTGCCCCTCTGACAGGACTCTTGTGAGACGTAGCCAACGCCCGTCTCCCGCCCATTTGCGAGGACTCCTGTGAGACGTAGCCAACGCCCCACTCCCGCCCATTTGCGAGGACTCCTGTGAGACGTAGCCAACGCCCGTCTCCTGAAACAGCCTGAATTATGGAATCTGTGACTAGACCACCCACAGGACAAAACACACCTTCTGCAGGTGCCCACTAACTCAGGGCCTTGGCAACACCTCCCCTCGGCAGGTCCCCTAGACCCGACAGCCACGCAATCCTCCTGAGGAAAGACCTGCCTCGCCATAATTCACGTCTCTCTCATAAGTAACTAACCCAGCCAACCTTGTCTCACCTAATTCAACTCTCCTCACCTTACCCCATTCTGCACAACTTGCAACAGATCGCCCGAACTACATCACCTCTGTGTTTACCTAATACAACACAATGTTGTAACCTGCACTTCTGAGCCACTCCCAACTTTTCACCCTTACTTAAGTTCAACTCAGAAGCATACCCGTTAAATTAACCCGTTAAATCAACATGTTCACATGCGTTTCATTCTCTTTCACAGTTTTCTGATGAAAAATATAGATTCACCTGAAACCCTCTTGCTAGACAAACTGGACAAAACACCACACAAAGGTCAAGTTCGAACATTTCTTGTAGATCTTAGACAACAATGGATTCAGTACTCCAGAAGAGAAATGATTCTACTGTCCATCTTTCGTTCAACAGACACCACTACTGTCCGCAATGTCTAAACCACGACAGAAAGCGCCATTGAATAACATGAATCACATTATATTACACAACGCCTTAAATGAATGAAGAGCACTGAATACTTTAACGATTAAGATAGAAAGCCAAACTTTCATCGTTATTCATTTGTCACGTTCTGAGGCCATCATTAACATTCAACCTGTATGAACCGCTGGGCCTCCTTGCTGCCTCAACACTACATACATAATCATTAATGACAACAACGGTGAAATATGGAGGAAGCTGGCTTGAATACGACAGGAGGAGAGGAAGCATCACTCACTGTCGTAAATCTCGGGGTAACCGAGGGATGATGGTGTGGGGTGAGGAGCAGCGCGGCGCCTGACGTGCCACACTGAATACTAACGTCTTAGCTACGGCCGTACGACCCTTGACCACCATGATGCCACCCTTGGGGTTACGTTCAACGAGGCTCATATCCCAAGGTTCGAGGACCATACCTACAGTTCGGTGTCAAAGACAGTGCTGTCGTGCTGTTCCTCTACCACTCAATCTCACTGCCCCGTACAGCTATGTATTAAGCATATCCTCTCTCTCTCTCTCTCTCTCTCTCTCTCTCTCTCTCTCTCTCTCTCTCTCTCATATAGCAAACTGTGTTACTCGTCCTAATCCTCTTTAAATGTCTCCTCTGAACAATCCACAGCGTTTCCAAAGGCAAAAGACGAAGTATCAAAATTTTGGGGACCCTGATATCTATAGATTTCTCTTCATGAGCTTCCTACAACACCTTGCGACATTTTGCTATTCATCCTGGCTGTTAAGCCAACATGAAACTATTACCTAGAGCAGAATGGGCACCAAGCCTTCCAAGATTGTACTATAGCCTCGCCTTAGTCATCTTTCCATTCAGTGGAGAACCAGAAACACACAGGACAAATACATGCAAATTTCCTGACCGGCTAAGTTATGGTGGGTACGTGAGTGCAGCATAAAAAATATATAAATACGAACAAATATACAAATAAATGTATAAAAAGGCGCAACGGAGCACCTTCGTCCCAGGCCAGACAGTGAGGGAGCGGAAGCCACGCGCGGGGTTACATCGGCATCAGTGCCATACCCACCCTTGCTCACTATCACAGACGTCAACCTTCAGCACTCCTCTGCACCCTACATCCTGCTCAACACAACACTCACCATCATAATCACAATCCAGTAAACGTCTCCACACGATAAACAAACTCATATCTGCCCTACACAGAAACAGTTATGGCTTTGGTACCCCAAAACCATAACGCCTCAGCAGAGGCGTTATGGTTTTGGGGTACAAGACTACATAGGCGTTATGGTTTTGAGCGTCCAAACTGTGGATATCTGGATTGTGAATGCCAAGTGATGGGACACTGATCAGGTTCAGGAGGGAACATACTGCAGACAAGTCTTAGGCTACGAAGCAACAGAGGTTCGGATGGGAGGGCAATGGACACACAACGGCCTGCAGTCAACAGTAAAATGGAGAAGAAATGGTTTTTAACAAGAACAAAGGTGGCGGAACGGTTTGGGATGGATACAACGGAAACGGGACGGTCTGGGGTACTATGGCAACTGTCAGAATGGTCTGCGATGCTAGCGCATCTGTGTCAGAAGGAAGTTGGTGCTTCGACAACGGTGTCGGACTGGCATTTGTGGCTTAAGACATGAGATGAAGAGAGATTTTCAAAACCAAGGGCAGGTGTTATGAGAGAGAGAACGGTCTGAGAGAACCAGAGGCCCATGGAGATATTATGGGAGAGAATCGAAGGATGTTATGAGAGAGAACAGTATGACAGGACCAGAGGCCCAAGGAGATGAAACGGCTTTACATGCGACACACACACACACACACACACACACACACACACACACACACACACACATATCATGCGTGATCGCCGTTCCCCGCGTCATGGAGGTAGCGCCACGAAAAGATGAAGACTTTAAAGGACACATCCGCTCATATCAATTCTCTAGCTGTCATGAGTAATGCACCGAAGTCACAGCTCCCTATCCATAACAATGCCCCAAAGACTCTCCATGGTTTACCCTGGAAGCTTCACATGCCCTGGTTCCGTCCACTGACAACAGTTCGACCCCAGTATACCACACCGCTCCAAGTTACTATATCCTTTGCACACGAGAGGGGAGGATTTCCAGCCACCCGCTCCCTCCCCTTGTAGCCGCCTGCTACGACACGCAGGGAATACGTGGGAAGTATTCTTTCTCCCCTATCCCCACGGATATATATATATATATATATATATATATATATATATATATATATATATATATATATATATATATATATATATATATATATATATATATATTCCTATGAGTCCACGGGGAAAATGAAACACGAAAAGTTCCCAAGTGCACTTTCGTGTAATAATCACATCATCAGGGAAGACACAAGAGAGAAATATAACAGTCAGTTGATATACATCGAAGAGACGAAGCTAGGACGCCATTTGGTATACATCAACTGACTGTTATATTTCTCTCTTGTGTCTTCCCTGATGATGTGATTATTACACGAAAGTGCACTTGGGAACTTTTCGTGTTTCATTTTCCCCGTGGACTCATAGGAATATCTTGATCACGCGCAAAATTGTGATCCTTTCCAATATATATATATATATATATATATATATATATATATATATATATATATATATATATATATATACACTTCGCAAACGCGGGAGACAGCGACAAAGTATAAAAAAAAAAAAAAAAAAATATATATACAACATATTAACACCCAAAAGTCTCTCTTTTACACGCCTATCAATTAACACGTAATGCAATAATGCCCTCTGACCATCTCTCCTACTTACATACGTATATTTATGTATCTCTCTCTTTTTAAACCAGGTATTTCCAATAACCAGTCTTTTTTTAGCACACAAATCCCTAAGCTCTTCACCATTTTCATTCACAACACTGAATATCCCAGGTACACCAATTATACCCTCAACTGCCACATTACTCACCTTCGCATTTAAATCATCCATCACTATAACCAGGTCTAGTGCACCGAAGCTGCTGACACACTCACTCAGCTGCTCCCAAAACACTTGCCTCTCATGATCTTTCTTCTCATGACCAGTTGCATAGGCACCAATAATCCTCCATCTCTCGCATCCCCTTTCAGTTTTATCCACTTCAATCTAGAATTTACTTCCTTACACTCTATCACATACTCCTACAACTACTGCTTCAGGAGTAGTGGTATTCCTTCCTTAGCTCTTGTCCTCTCACCAAGCCCTAACTTTACTCCCACGACATTCACAAACCTTTACCCTTCAATCTAGAATTTACTTTCTTACATTCTATCACATACTCCTACAACTACTGCTTCAGGAGTAGTGGTACTCCTTCCTTAGCTCTTGTCCTCTCACCAAGCCCTAGCTTTACTCCCAAGACATTCCCAAATCACTTTCCCCTTTACCCTTGAGCTTCGTTTCCCTCAGAGCCAAAACATCCAGGTTTCTTTCCTCAAACATTCTACCTATAACTTTTCATCTTGGTTACATCCACACACATTTAGACCCCCCACTCAATGCATTCGAGGAGGATAAGCACTCCACGCTTGACTCCTTCTCTTTCTCCTTTTAGAAATTGAAATACAAGGAGGGGAGGGTTTCCTGACCCACGCTCCCGCCTCCTTTAGTCGCCTTCTACGACATGCGGGGAATACGTGTAAAGTATTACTTCTCCCCTATCCCCTATAGAGATAGACAGACAGACAGACAGATAGATAGATAGATAGACAGGCAGATATACGGATACTAGTTCTATGTGAGAGCCCTCATGCACAATATGCAGCTTCCACCCTTAAAGTCACTTTCCTGTGCAAGGACCAACGCGAAAAACATAATTCTTAACCTGAGGTCTCCTGAGAGATGCTAGACAACTTTTTATCGGATTTGGGGCCACGTACGAAAAAAGTTAAATGATATATATATATATATATATATATATATATATATATATATATATATATATATATATATATATATACATATATATATCATGCTATTCGCCATTTCGCGCGTTAGCGAGGTAGCGTAAGAACAGAGGACTGAGGGAAATCCTCACCTGGCCCCTTCTCTGTTCCTTCTTTTGGAAAATTGAAAATGAGAGGGGAGGATTTCCAGCCCCCCCACTCCCTCCCCTCTTAGTCGCCTTCTACGACACGCAGGGAATACGTGGAAAGTATTCTTTCTCACCTATCTCCAGGGATAATATATACATATATATATATATATATATATATATATATATATATATATATATATATATATATATATATATATATATATATATAATAGACGGATGCTACAAATGGGATTGTATACAATAATGGAGGTTAATATACTGTCTAGTGAATATGTTCATCATGGGTAGGACGGAGATGCTCTTGTTCGAATGGGTCCGATGCGGCTGTGGTGCCCAACAGAATCCATGAAAAAACAGTTCTGATATATACGTAAATCAGTAGAGCGGGTCTAGGAAGGGGACACTCCAAATGAGATTGGGTAGCTTGGAAGCGCACATGCAAACGAGTTAAAGCGGCATCGCCTTGGGCCACCCTAGATGCACCGGCTTTCATGTGGCAGTACAAAGGAGATGGAACCGATTAGGAAAGGATGAAGGACGGAGATGGGATAGCCTCGGGGTATTGGCTGAGCGGAAATGAGAATGTGGTAAAGTGAGAGGGCTCTCTCGGGCTCATGGAACAGCCTGCAGAGCACCAGCTGTGAGAGGCCTCCCCTCCAACTGCAGGATGATGATGATGTTTACCGTGGGCCAACAGATACAGCTGTGACTGGTAAATCATTCACCCATGATATTCACATTCAGCATCACTGTACCATCCCTCCAAACCACTGCTCCCTTCAGCATACGTGCGCAGTCTATGAAAAAACTAACAGGCCATCGACGCAGGGGGGAACGAGTTCCTTGTGAACGATACTCACCAACATATCACCAACCGTCACATCCATCACTGTCTCATACGTTGACTTTAATTCACTAAAGCAATACAGTTGTTTAAACTCTCTTGCACACGGTCATATACCGATCTATTATATATATATATATATATATATATATATATATATATATATATATATATATATATATATATATATATATAATGTGCCAAATACATTTGGATTACATAGTTTTAAAGATATCATACGTCTGAAGTCTGAATGAGACCGTTTTTCGCGAGCACCTTCAGAATGGAGGACCTCGGAATACTTCATTTGTCTGTACACAATCGAGTACCACCCGAGCAACTCCCAGAATACTCACTAGACAAACGACATCTGCCCCGCTCCAGCACCATAACAACCACATTATACTTCCTGAAACACGTAAAACAAAATATCCAAAACAACATTAGCCCACAAGTTTATTATCAAAATGAACAATGCACAGCAAATCTATACACAAAGCTATACACAAGAAAGTGTTATTTCCACACCAGAGCAACTGGGGACAAATGATAACGACAAACCACAGAAACAGTGAATCCATTAAGAAGCAACGAAAACGGCCAACCCAAATCATCACAAGAAAATACACGAGATCCACAGACAACAGCATCAGTTACAGCAGGAAAACACCATCAACAGACCAGTTACATCATCACATCACAGACAACAGCATCAGTTACAGCAGGAAAACACCACCAACAGACCAGTCACATCATCACATCACAGACAACAGCATCAGTTACAGCAGGAAAACACTATCAACAGACCAGTTACATCATCACATCACAGACAACAGCATCAGTTACAGCAGGAAAACACCACCAACAGACCAGTCACATCATCACATCACAGACAACAGCATCAGTTACAGCAGGAAAACACCATCAACAGACCAGTCACATCATCACATCACAGACAACAGCACCAGTTACAGCAGGAAAACACCACCAACAGACCAGTCACATCATCACATCACAGACAACAGCACCAGTTACAGCAGGAAAACACTACCAACAGACCAGTCACATAATCACATCACAGACAACAGCACCAGTTACAGCAGCACACATCATCATATCACAGACAACAGCATCAGTTACAGCAGGAAAACACCACCAACAGACCAGTCACATAATCACATCACAGACAACAGCACCAGTTACAGCAGCACACCCCATAAAACAGCATGAATCACAGCAGGACAACACTAACGACAGTGGCAGTCACACACATCACATTACAGACAACAGCACCAGTCACAGCAGGACAACAATTACAACAGCACTAGTCACAGCAGCACACCGCAGTACCCAACGTAACATGAACAGCTGCAGGTCACGTCCACACTCCAACAAGATAAAGAAAAAGCCAAGAAAAATAAATAAGAAAATTACTATGAGAACATTAACGCACTAGAAGAGCCGCGTTCCATGGAACCTGAAGTTCAACACTGTTAATGAGACACAAAGAACAACGGGTGAAAATATTGCCTGAAAAATTGCACCATTCATCAGTATTAAGTTCCACCAGCAAAGATTGATTTTTTTTTTTTCAAGTTATGAGTCTCAAAGGTAAGTTCCAGGCTACTTCCAGGTTACATCTTATCATTGGGGACACAAACCATGTAAAATCCAACGAAAGTTATCGGTGTTATTACAATCAATTACATCGATGCTGGGAACTGCGTACTGTGTCTTACGACTGTGCTTCAGAATGTTCAAGTTATGACGAAGGTCATAACGGGATCAGGGTAAGAGGCGACTCCCCATGATGTGGGGACGGACGAGACGCACGGTAAGTTAACCCACAAAAACAGCCTTAGAATTATTCTGCTCCACATCGGCCACAGTATGATCAACAAACAACGACAACCATAAAAAGTTGTTACCCCAGAGCAACGGCCCCCACGGGGTTCGCAAAGAATTCAAGCCTCAGGGAAGTTAACCACACCAGACGACTCCGTAACCTGACCCAACAAGGACCATAAACTGGGTTAAAAACAGCAGCCGTGAAAATAAAACTTACGCGAAGCACCAAAACAAACCCAAGAAAAGCGCGCCTTCGCTAAACGTTCAGGAACAAGCTGGCTCCAACCTGTACCCATCGCTTGGGTCTGCCCTCCCTCCTTTACGAGGTCCATTATGCCTCAGCCCCACCTGTGGCACCGCCCAGGCACTGCCAGCTTGCCAAAACCCTCTCACGCCCCTTTGATTACACAATCACCACCTGCTACCACCACCATCATCCACGGCTATTACCACTACTAACATCCGCCACCTACCATCATCCGTCACCATCACCAAGGTAATCAATAACCTCGTGCAAGGCTTGCTTATCATCAACCACGTCCATGGGTGCTGGCCCCACAGGTGGCAGCACCACATGCAGGCCACTCTTTCCACTAGCATGGTGATGTGTATGTTGTTGGACTGAATACCTCTCAACAGTTAACGTCCTCAAAATAGAACCTGCAACATATGTCAAACAAACCCACTACAAAACTTGGCATTAACACAGTGATGGGCAGCCCTGGCGTTCCTCGCATAGCAAAGACCACCACCTTCAACTGTCGAGAAGCCTGGCGGGCATGACGCTCTCCCCCGCCTGCCTGCAGAAGGAAACTGGTTTGTGTCACCAAATATTTTACCAAATTCTGTGCCGATGAAGGATAATGGTTGAAATGAACTTTGAATCTTGAGGAGATGAACGAGAGAAATTTTAAAAAATACATAAATCCTTCAGAAGTCTTACTATGGGCTATTTAACACTGCTACCGTATAACTCCACACACTATGATGTGAACCACGCCTCTGTGCTGCTACCACTCACGTTTTGTGGCTGACGGCCGGAGTCTCAGGAGGCTGTAGACTGATTTGTGTTGTGCCAGTAACCCCGGCAAGTTTACTGTGATTCCTATGCTTGTTCATTATATCAGCTTTAGCCACAATGTTTACAGTTCACATGATCAACATCTCCAGACAGGTCAAAGGCGCCGACAGTACTTATAGCCTAGTTTTGTTCGACCAATTAAAATTTCTTGTAATTAGGTGATCAATTACTTTCTCAATATGCATGTCTTACTTTACATTGTGATGAATAATGTTTCTAACGGCGCTTCTCTGCACTTGTCTACTTGCTTCAAAGAGATCTATTAGTTCCTTTCTAATTTCAGTTTTGAGGTTTTTGAGTGACAACCCAGAGTACTTTTCAACATCATCCTTACTAAGTGCAAGTGTGGCTACATCATCATTTTGGTCATGATCATGAAAGGCCTATCTCTCTAACTTCAGAGACCAAAATATTACATACTGATTTCATGGTATTAAGGGCAACTAGCGAAGATAAAGAACTGGATAATGAAACTATCTGTGGCCGTGATTTCTACCAGCTCAAGAGCGATAAGTATGGCGGACAAATGAGCTTGTTGGGTACGGTTGAAAATAGCACAAGGAACAAAACCCTAAGAAATTTTTACACTTATGTTAGAAGCAATAGAGTCATTAGCCAGTCAAGAGGTTCATTAATTACGGAAAATAGTAATTTGGTTCAAGACAACGAAGCTATGGCAAAAACATTAAAAGACCTTTCATCGATTAAAGACACAACTCACGTCCCGAATCCAGTTTCACTGATAAAAGAGATGAACGTTCTTCAACATAATGACATAAAAGCAGAGATAATTCTAGCAATAAACGAAATGGAAGCACAATGGGAGAGCTGAAAAAAATGAGAGAGTTAAGCCCTTCACTGTCCTTTTCAGTAAGCCACTTACTACAGGAAAAGTTCCAGATGAACGGAAGTTTGCTGATGCAACATCGGTATTCAACAACGGTAATACGTCACTGCCCGGAAATTATCGTCCTATTAGCTTAGTGGTCTGAGTTGAACAATTTATGGAAACCATCATTCCAGACTGAACTGTAAATCATTTAGAAGACCAGCACTTAATAAACGATTCTCAGCATGACTGTCGACGAAATCGCTCGATTTCTTTTCTGTTATAATCAATATGTACGACGAAAGTAAGGCAGCTCATGTTATCTAATAGTGACCTTCAAAAAGCTTTCGATACGGTTCCGCATCAAAGTTTGCTAACAAAATTAAGTCACTACTGATGAGGTTGTACTTCCGTAGATAGGAAATTGGTTAACTGGCCGTATATATATATATATATATATATATATATATATATATATATATATATATATATATATATATATATATAAATCAATGATATTGATAATAGGCTGCATTGCAAGATATCTAAAATCGCTGATGGCACAAAGCAGGGTAATAAATCTACAAATGAGCTTGAACGTCTACAGCTTCAAACTGTCATAGACAGACTGACGAACTGGGCTCATAGGTGGCAAATGAATTTCAATATCGATAAGAGCACAGTTTTACATATTAGTTGAAAATACATAAAGACAAGCTACAGAAAGAATTCTGTTGAACTGCAAAAGGTACATGTGGAAAAAGACGGGTGTAATAATCTCTGGTGACCTAAAACAAACCAAGTAAACAGTGAACAGAAGCAGTGTAAAGAGAGAACAGAATTCTTGGTTTCATAGGTAGAGCCTTCGAATTCAAGTCACGGAAAACCTTTCTTACACTTTACAATTCATCGGTTCGTCCACATCTTGAATACTGTGTTCAGTTTTGGTCACCCTAAAAAAAAAGTCCAGCGTCGAGTAACCAAGATGATTCCCGGACTTAGACACCAATCCGACGAGATGTGGTTATATATCTGTGTAACTTACAAAAGAGAAGGTTAAGACGTGATATCATACAACTATTCAAAATGATCAAAGGTTTTGATATTCTTCATCTATCAAATCATCTAACACTTGATTCGTCTGATTTCACTCATAGTAATGGATACAAATTCGTGGGCAAACAATTTACCTTGAACGAAGCGAAGCACTTTTTCTTCTACATGTATGTTAACATGTGAAACGATTCGCCAAGTAGCGTTGAAAGCAGCACTATAGTTACGGTTTATGAACAGACTCGATAAATATTTCGCTCCAAGTCCACGACTTTCATTATTTGCGCTTCCGTCGTCAAAATGATAATAAGCAGGTTATCCTCTTTGAAATAACAGTATGTCTCTTAACTTTTACCACACAAATCTGCGAGTTTCTAAAATCTTCCATCATCACAAACAACCACGGAAGGACCCAATGGACTGCTGCTGTTTGAATTCCTTAGTGGATGCCCAACTGTTTATTCTAATATACTTCAACCAATTACCACCGGCATGGATCACCATGGCAGCACTACCTGCTCTCCCAAAGGCAAAGTAGAGAGAACCGTCAGTATAGATGCATTGGGCTGTTATTTTGCAGGTGTATGTATGTTCAGAAACACTGATTTGGGCAGAGTGCTGAAGGTGAACATCAGGCTGTACGAGGGTCTCCTTCCCGCTACTATGGCAACCTTACTGACTTGTTACTCTACTAGTTACCTGGTGACGGGCAGGGTGGAAGTCCCTCACAGTTGAAGAGTAACACTGCCAGTTACAGGCAGGTTGAACTAGCCCTATGGTTCTAGACTGGAAGGTAGAGGTCATGGCCACATAATATTTCCATTTGGATAAGGTTCACCATCATCCAAATGTATACAGTCTTCACAGCGTCGGATACATCATCAGCAGCGCCACAAACCGCGCCTGAGAGACCACGGAGCAAGAAAGGAGGCAGTCTCGAGACCTGCACAACGGTGCACACTACCTGAGAATATCAGTCGTACTGGAGTTACTCCAACTCCTGCCGTGCAGACCTCCGACCCTCCCGCACCTCCTACTTGGTCCTCTGTAAACCTAACCTCCTATCCTGCTACACCCCTTTAGCCTGGCCCTCTGTCGTGTTGACCTCCGACGCCTCCTGCAGTCCTCTTGCGTGGTCCCTCCGTCGTGTTGACCTTCGACCCTCCCATACACCTTCCGCCAGGGGCGCTGCCATATTGACGTGCAACCCTCCCGCTGCTCCACGTCACTAGTCCCTGAACCCTGGAGAGTGAAGAGCCACCATGATGGTCCTAATTCCCCAGCCTCTAGCCCACACTGGGGAGGGACCAGCCTCAATATACTCGCTTTGATACTCCAAATGATGCCGTGTGATCCTTCTGATGATGGCCAGGACCCCCCGCTGATGGAACAGGCCAGATAAGGATCACAGGAGCCTTAGGCAGGATGGTAGCGGGGATGACTGGCGTGGGAGAGTGGTACTGGAGGATCACACAGGTGGAAGACTAGTGTCAGGGATGGCTAGAATTTGAGAGTGGCACTGGAAGATGACTGAAGTAGACGAGTGGTGCTAGACTTCAGTCCCACCTAAGTCATCCTCTAACATTTACGGAATGACTCGAGTGGGAGAGTGGAATTGGAGGATGACTCGGGTGGGTGTGTGGTACTCGAGGATGACTCAGGTGGGAGGGTGGTACTGGAGGATGACTCGGGTGGGAGAGTGGTACTGGAGGATGACTCAGGTGGGAGAGTGGTACTGGAGGATGACTCAGGTGGAGAGTGGTACTGGAGGATGACTCAGGTGGAGAGTGGTACTGGAGGATGACTCAGGTGGGAGAGTGGTACTGGAGGATGACTCAGGTGGGAGGGTGGTACTGGAGGATGACTCAGGTGGGGAGGGTGGTACTGGAGGATGACTCAGGTGGGAGAGTGGTACTGGAGGATGACTCAGGTGGAGAGTGGTACTGGAGGATGACTCAGGATGGGAGGGTGGTACTGGAGGATGACTCAGGTGGGAGAGGTGTTACTGGAGGATGACTCAGGTGGGAGGGTGGTACTGGAGGATGACTCAGGTGGGAGAGTGGTACTGGAGGATGACTCAGGTGGGAGGGTGGTACTGGAGGATGACTCAGGTGGGAGAGTGGTACTGGAGGATGACTCAGGTGGGAGAGTGGTACTGGAGGATGACTCAGGATTGGAGGGTGGTACTGGAGGATGACTCAGGTGGGAGAGTGGTACTGGAGGATGACTCAGGTGAGAGAGTGGTACTGGAGGATGACTCAGGTGGGAGAGTGTTACTGGAGGATGACTCAGGTGGGAGAGTGTTACTGGAGGATGACTCAGGTGGGAGAGTGGTACTGGAGGATGACTCAGGTGGGAGAGTGGTACTGGAGGATGACTCAGGTGGGAGAGTGGTACTGGAGGATGACTCAGGTGGGAAAGTGTTACTGGAGGATGACTCAGGTGGGAGAGTGTTACTGGAGGATGACTCAGGTGGGAGAGTGGTACTGGAGGATGACTCAGGTGGGAGAGTGGTACTGGAGGATGACTCAGGTGGGAGAGTGGTACTGGAGGATGACTCAGGTGGGAGAGTGGTACTGGAGGATGACTCAGGTGGGAGAGTGGTACTGGAGGATGACTCAGGTGGGAGAGTGTTACTGGAGGATGACTCAGGTGGGAGAGTGGTACTGGAGGATGACTCAGGTGGGAGAGTGGTACTGGAGGATGACTCAGGTGGGAGAGTGGTACTGGAGGATGACTCAGGTGGGAAAGTGTTACTGGAGGATGACTCAGGTGGGAGAGTGTTACTGGAGGATGACTCAGGTGGGAGAGTGGTACTGGAGGATGACTCAGGTGGGAGGGTGGTACTGGAGGATGACTCAGGTGGGAGGGTGGTACTGGAGGATGACTCAGGTGGGAGGGTGGTACTGGAGGATAACTCAGGTGGGAGAGTGGTACTGGAGAATGACTCAGGTGGGAGAGTGTTACTGGAGGATGACTCAGGTGGGAGAGTGTTACTGGAGGATGACTCAGGTGGGAGAGTGGTACTGGAGGATGACTCATGTGGGAGAATGGTACTGGAGGATGACTCATGTGGGAGAGTGGTACTGGAGGATGACTCATGTGGGAGAATGGTACTGGAGGATGACTCAGGTGGGAGAGTGTTACTGGAGGATGACTCAGGTGGGAGAGTGGTACTGGAGGATGACTCAGGTGGGAGAGTGGTACTGGAGGATGACTCATGTGGGAGAGTGGTACTGGAGGATGACTCATGTGGGAGAATGGTACTGGAGGATGACTCATGTGGGAGGGTGGTACGGGAGGGGAGAGTGGTGCCACGGCCAGGTTGTGTCACTCCGAGTAGCAGGATAACATGGAAACGTGAGACCCTCATGTCTTCCGATGCGAGGCACACCACCTGCCATTGACCAGCCAGTTGGAAAGGTGCAACATCAAGTAGTCTGAGACATCATTCCTTCGCCAGAGAAACTTGGTCAGAGCCTCAACGCGAGAGCAATTGATAACCCCTAAGAGCAGCGTAAGGTAAGGTACCGTCCGATACGGTAAGGTAATGTAAGGTGAAGTAAGGTAAGGGAATGTAAGGTAAACTAAAGTAAGGTTAAGTGTGATGAGGTACAGTATGGTACGGTGCAGTTAGGTAATATAAAGTAAGATAAGGAAAGGAAAAGTATGATACGTAAAGTTAGTTTAGAGAAGGTAAGGTAAAGTGAAGCGAGTTAAGGTTAGGTAAAATGAGTTAAGATACAGCATGGTAATGTGAGTTAAGATAAGGTATAGTAAGAGAAAGCAAAGTTAGTTAAGATAATATAAGGCAACATAAAGCATAGTAAGGTAAAAGGAGTGAAGGTAAGGTACGGTAAAGTATGGTAAGGTAATGTGAGTTAAGTACGGTAAAGTAAGTTAAGATAAAGTAAAGCAAGGAAAAGTATGGCAAGGTAAAGTTTGTGGAGATAACATAAGGTAACAAAGTATAGGAAGGTAAGATGAGTGAAGATAAGGTAAGGTAGAGTTAACAAAGTAAATCATGGTAAGGTACAATAAAGTTAAGGTAAAATAAGGTGAGGTAAGTAAGGTGAGGAAATGTTAAGAGGAAAGTTAAATTCATCACAATGAAGTCGACGTGATTCCTCGCAGTGCAAACAAATGCCGATTTCAACAATATCCTTTTTACCTGTGTAATAAATAGGGAGCCCTGCCTCACTAGCACTAATTACTTCAAACATAGTTCATTAACTCTCGCTGCTTTACAATGAGTTTATGGATTACACAACAAATGAGGTATGAACCAGGTATGGTAATCAACAGCCAGCCTCCCGTGTTGAAATAACCAGAATACTTCCCGTGCACTTCTACATGACGCGGGTATGTATGTCTGTATGTACGTATGTATACATCTGAAATTACCGATTCTGGTGGCCATAACACGTGGAAGTGCTCAGTGGATGGTAAGGGATGCTAGTTCATTACATCTTGGTGTTGTTATCTATCACAGAGCCGGAATGCGACACCTTGTCAAAAGCTTTCCCTTGTTCCAGCCAGTAACGAATTAAAAGTATATTTTCTCCCGAGTTAAAGGTTAACTTAGTCAAAATTATAACCACATGAGAAAGTCTGAAACCCGGGCTAATCTTAAGTAACGAAGTATTGCTACTTCGTTACTTGCCATCATTATGTGTAATGATTTCTTAAGCAACACGTATTACACTTTTTTTTTTCTTTTTTCACGAATTACGTTCGTCGTCTTTCATGACATAAAGTTGTCAGTTACTAAGTTACAGACTTCGTGCAGTCATAACAGCCTGACTGACCGAGAGAGTAGGCACACCTTCCTCCCAGAGCAGGTCAACGGCAAGGAACAAGTACGTATTTAAACTGCTCAATAAAAGGCCTATTGAAATAATCATAATATTAATAATCATAATAATAATAATAATAATAATAATAATAATAATAATGAGTGTGTGTGTGTGTGTGTTACGGTGAGTTTTACACCCGTGTGGCCCAGTCTCTTATCAAGACCTTATACATATAAATATATATATATATATATATATATATATATATATATATATATATATATATATATATATATATATATATGAACCGCGTCTTATGCGTGTGTACACACATCCTGGGCAGAGTTCAAGCAGCAGCGCTGGAGTGCTAGTTGACCCGCGGGATCTTCTTCATCATTTAACTTTCCAACTTGAGCACGACAGTGAGCTAGACGCGACTCGCTCACGACAGTACGCCCCTTGCCTGACACGACTGTGCGAGATCCCTGGCCATGATGCCTATGACTGACCCTCATAACCTTCCACTGGTTCTTTTTCTATCTCTGTACCAACACTGAATTTCAAAATCATATTGCCTCAACACGTTAAGTTCACCTTACCTTCACTCCGGAGGCTTGACTCTACCCTAAGATGCCGTACTGATACATCTCTGGGCAGCAAGACTGCTTGACGACACGGGCCGGGAGGACCAGTTACGCCCTCCTGACAACCTGGCTGCTCAGGGAAACTATGAACACACGAGTCCAACTAACGTGTGAAGCTGTCAAATAAATAGTTTATAATGTTTCTAATATAATCATATAATGTGCTCAGCTGTTGCGTTCCTCCTGGGTTTAACAGTCTTCTCATATTTATGGCAACGATTTCTTTCCATCCGCGAGAAGTGACTGATTTACACCAGAGATACGGTAACCGTTTTTATTCCAGTGGTATGACTTTCAAAGTCTTCCATGCCTGTTACATCGACGGGGAATTTCTTATTCTTTTCTAAACTGGTCTTCCTAAACTTCCAAACTTTTCGTGTAAAATCACTTTCCCGTCTACTATAAAGAGAACACATCAATTTATCTCAAAATTTCCAAATCGTTTTGGTTTTCGAGGAGTCACTGCGGTCAGTATATCTTAAAAAAAAAATTACTTTCGGTGTTACTTTTCCGAACAGCTGTTTCCTCCTCCATGAAGACGCTTAGTGGGTAAGCTCTAGACTTTATGGGAATACATCTCTCTCTCTCTCTCTCTCTCTCTCTCTCTCTCTCTCTCTCTCTCTCTCTCTCTCTCTCTCTCTCTCTCTCTCTCTCTCCAGAGAGAGAGAGAGAGAGAGAGCAACGTAAAGCTACCACGATAATTCCTGGACAGAGAAACAAAATCCTGTTAAGGCCGACCATACGACCACCATTCGCAGTGAAGGTTGAGATGATCAAACACAAGAATTCAAAATTATCAGAAGCTTCCATAACTTTAATCTAACGAGTTACTATCAAGACCTGATATGTCTGATTTCACTGGGAGTGATGGATATAACCTCGTGGACAAACGTTTTACCTCGAATGGGGCGAAGAAGTCCTTTTCCTTCAACAGGATCGTTCACATATGGAATGATTTAACAAGTAAAATAGCTGAAACGAGTACCATAGATACGTTAAGAACAGACGATATATGGTTCGCTGTAGTCCACAACTTGTATTATCTGCACCTCCTCAGTCAACCTGACAGTTTGCAGGCTAGAAATCTCTCTCTGAATTATCTGGACGCCTACCAACTTCTACCACACGTAACTGCAAGTTTCTGATATCCTATCACAAATATCCACGAATGGGCCTAATGGTTTGTGAGGTTTCAATTCCTTTGTATTTGTATTTTGTACTAAGCCAAGTCCCTGTATGACACATACGAGAGTTGATGAAAAAGCTCAGCTCAGCTTTGTTCACTGTGTTATGAAGTAAGTTTAGTTAATCTTGTGCTGTTGTGTAGGTTTCCAGTTCATCCGACCACGAAGAATGAGCACCGAGGTCATTTCTTGCTCCATCTGTTCGTCCATTTCCTAATTCTTACATCTGAAAGTTTTTTCTGTGGTTCAGTATTGTGCTTCTGACCATAGCCCGTGATGGTCCTGAAGAGTACAACTGAGCGGTACATTACCCCTGTTTATGACCTGCACACTTCCTGTAGGAAAACCCTACTTCTTTGTATGAACAAGATACGATATAGATGTCATGTGTCACAAGACACATCTGGACCACGTCAAAACATATAATATCATAAGATATATATATATATATATATATATATATATATATATATATATATATATATATATATATATATATATATATATATATATATATTATTATTTTTTTTTTTTATTATACTTTGTCGCTGTCTCCCGCGTTTGCGAGGTAGCGCAAGGAAACAGACGAAAGAAATGGCCCCCCCCCCCCATACACATGTATATACATACGTCCACACACGCAAATATACATACCTACACAGCTTTCCATGGTTTACCCCAGACGCTTCAATGCCTTGATTCAATCCACTGACAGCACGTCAACCCCGGTATACCACATCGCTCCAATTCACTCTATTCCTTGCCCTCCTTTCACCCTCCTGCATGTTCAGGCCCCGATCACACAAAATCTTTTTCACTCCATCTTTCCACCTCCAATTTGGTCTCCCACTTCTACTCGTTCCCTCCACCTCCGACACATATATCCTCTTGGTCAATCTTTCCTCACTCATTCTCTCCATGTGCCCAAACCATTTCAAAACACCCTCTTCTGCTCTCTCAACCACGCTCTTTTTATTTCCACACATTTCTTACCCTGACGTTACTTACTCGATCAAACCACCTCACACCACACATTGTCCTAAAACATCTCATTTCCAGCACATCCATCCTCCTGCGCACAACTCTATCCATAGCCCACGCCTCGCAACCATACAACATTGTTGGAACCACTATTCCTTCAAACATACCCATTTTTGCTTTCCGAGATAATGTTCTCGACTTCCACACATTCTTCAAGGCTCCCAGGATTTTCGCCCCCTCCCCCACCCTATGATCCACTTCCGCTTCCATGGTTCCATCCGCTGCCAGATCCACTCCAAGATATCTAAAACACTTTACTTCCTCCAGTTTTTCTCCATTCAAACTTACCTCCCGATTGACTTGGCCCTCAACCCTACTGTACCTAATTACCTTGCTCTTATTCACATATATATATATATATATATATATATATATATATATATATATATATATATATATATATATATATATATTTATTTATACTATTATACTTTGTCGCTGTCTCCCGCGTTAGCGAGGTAGAGCAAGGAAACAGACGAAAGAATGGCCCAAGCCACCCACATACACATGTATATACATACGCGTCCACACACGCACATATATATATATATATATATATATATATATATATATATATATATATATATATATATATATATATGCTCCAAAGCAGTGAACAACCATTGCGTCCTAAGGCTTTACATATTTCACAAAATATCCTTCGAGCAACCTCATATCATTTCGGCCATCCTGTGGTTATCCGACCTTCTTGTTATACATAATGTCTTACCCTCGGAGTGGTATGCTTCTCTCGCCCCATCACCTCCCCAACATCGACCTGTACTGCAAAACTTAACTTCATTTCGGTTTCAAATAAATAAAGAAACGAGCGCCAACATTTTATAATCCAGTTGACAGCAGTGCCAATTAGCGAAGAAAATTTAGAAAGAAAAAAATATATACATATTTCCCCCACCCCCCCAGGACTGGCCTGACAACCACACTAGGAAAAAGTCAGGAGGTGAGTGAGATGGCAGACCCGAGGAGAAGTGAGCGAACCACCTGTCGTTCATACTGTAATTAACCGAACACAGCAGCAGTACAGCGGGTACATACATGGACGGGGGTCTGTCTGTGTCTGTCTGTCTGTCTCTCTGCCTTGCATGACCTCGGTCCTTCACCAAGATCGGGACTAAAGGTTACGGATCCACCTAATGAAGAACAACGGTGAGTACATATAGCAAGTGTTCAGGCTCCCGGTGATGGTATCCTTGCAGTGGTCACTGCACGTAAACGCACCAGAGCAACACAAGTGCAGCAGAACGTGAGCGGCGTGGCAACCTTCATCCTTCCTCATACGTTCACAACGTCTACGTTTTTTTCCTCAACATTAAATATTTCATATACCATTTAACTGATTTCACTTTTAGTCATGATATATCCATCCCTCCACCATTTCTGTCAGGTAAGCAACTTTATCTTCACAACGAGAGAAAAAATACATTTCTATTTACAGTTTTAGAGCCGAGGGTAAAATGTCACAAAAAAAAATATTCAATTCACCTGTATTGTACACAGTATCCTATACCGTGTATGTACCTATGTTATTGTCCTACTGAATTACAAGGATTCAAGCTACATTATATATATACATATATATATATATATATATATATATATATATATATATATATATATATATATATATATATATATATATATATATATCATATTTATTTATATATTATTATACTTTGTCGCTGTCTCCCGCGTTTGCGAGGTAGCGCAAGGAAACAGACGAAAGAAATGGCCCAACCCCCCCCCATACACATGTATATACATACGTCCATACACGCAAATATACATACCTACACAGCTTTCCATGGTTTACCCCAGACGCTTCACATGCCTTGATTCAATCGACTGACAGCACGTCAACCCCGGTATACCACATCGCTCCAATTCACTCTATTCCTTGCCCTCCTTTCACCCTCCTGCATGTTCAGGCCCCGATCACATAAAATCTTTTTCACTCCATCTTTCCACCTCCAATTTGGTCTCCCTCTTCTCCTCGTTCCCTCCACCTCCGACACATATATCCTCTTGGTCAATCTTTCCTCACTCATTCTCTCCATGTGCCCAAACCACTTCAAAACACCCTCTTCTGCTCTCTCAACCACGCTCTTTTTATTTCCACACATCTCTCTTACCCTTACGTTACTCACTCGATCAAACCACCTCACACCACACATTGTCCTCAAACATCTCATTTCCAGCACACCATCCTCCTGCGCACAACTCTATCCATAGCCCACGCCTCGCAACCATACAACATTGTTGGAACCACTATTCCTTCAAACATACCCATTTTTGCTTTCCGAGATAAAACTGAAAATGGATGAAGAGAGATGGATGATTATTGGTGCCTCTGCACCTGGTCATGAAAAGAAAGCTCATGAGAGACAAGTGTTTTGGGAGCAGCTGAGTGAGTGTGTTAGCAATTTTGATGCACGAGACCGGGTTATAGTGATGGGTGAATTGAATGCAAATGTGAGTAATGTGGCAGTTGAGGGAGTAATTGGTGTACATGGGGTGTTCAGTGTCGTAAATGGAAATGAAGAACTTTCAGATTTATGTGCTAAAAAGAGACTGGTGACTGGGAATACCTGGTTTAAAAAGAGATATATACATAAGTATACGTATGTAAGCAGGAGAGATGGCCAGAGAGCAATATTGGATTACGTGTTAATTGATAGGCGCGTTAAAAAGAGACTTCTGGATATTATAAAGAGAGACTTCTGGATGTTAATGTGCTGAGAGGTGCAACTGGAGTGATGTCTGATCATTATCTTGTGGAGGCGAAGATGAAGATTTGTAGAGGTTTTCAGAATAGAAGAGAGAATGTTGGGGTGAAGAGAGTGGTGAAAGTAAGTGAGCCTGGAAAGGAGACTTGTATGAGGAAAGACCAGGAGAGATTGAGTGCAGAATGGAAAAACGTGAGAGCAAATAACGTAAGGGGAAAAGGGGGAGGAATGGGATGTATTTAGGGGAGCAGTGATGGTTTGCGCAAAAGATGCTTGTGGCATGAGAAAGGTGGGAGGTGGGCAGATTACAAAGGGTAGCGAGTGGTGGGAGGAAGACGTAAGATTATTAGTGAAAGAGAAGAGAGAGGCGTTTGGACGATTCTTGCAGGGAAATGGTACGAATGACTAGGAGATGTACAGAAGAAAGGTAGGTCAAGAGAAAGGCGCAAGAGGTGAAAAAAAGAGGGCGAATGAGAGTTGGGGTAAAAGAGTATCATTGAATTTTAGGGAGAATTAAAAGATGTTTTGGAAGGAGGTAAATAAAGTGCGTAAGACAAGATAACAAATAGGAACATCGGTGCAGGCGGCTAATGGGGAGGTAATATCAAGTTGTGATGAAGTGAGGAGGAGGAGGAGTGAGTATTTTGAAGGTTTGTTGAATGCGTCTGATGCTAACAGTGGTAGAGATAGGGTGTTTTAGTCGAGGTGGTGTGCGAAATGAGAGGGTCAGGGAGAATGGTTTGGTGAACAGAGAAGAGGTAGTGAAAGCATTGCGGAAGATGAAAGCCGGCAAGGCGGCGGGTTTGGATGGTATTGCAGAGATATTTATCAAAAAAGGGGGCGACTGTGCTGTTGACTGCTTGGTAAGGATATTCAATGTATGATGTCTCCATGGTTGTTTAATTTGTTTATGGATGGGGTAGTTGGGAAGGTGAATGCAAGAGTTTTGGAGAGAGGGGCAAGTATGCAGTCTGTTGTGGATGAGAGGGATTGAGAAATGAGTCAGTTGTTCTTCGCTGATGATACAGCGCTGGTGGTGGCTGTTTCGGGAAAGAAACTGCCGAAGTTGGTGACTGAGTTTGGTAAAGTGTGTGAGAGAAGAAAGCTGAGAGTAAATGTGAATAAGAGCAAGGTTATTAGGATCAGTAGGGTTGAGGGACAAGTTAACTGGGAGGTAAGTTTAAATGGAGAAAAACTGGAGGAAATGAAGTGTTTTAGATGTATGGGAGTGGATTTACCAGCGGATGGACTTATGGAAGCGGTAGCGAGTCACAGAGTGGGGAAGGGTGCGAAAGTTCTGGGAGCGTTGAAGAATATGTAGAAGGCGAGAACGTAATCTCGGAAAGCAAGAATGGGTATGTTTGAAGGAATAGTGGTTCCAACAATGTTACATGGTTGTGAAACACGGGCTATAGATAGGGTTGTGCGAAGGAGGGTGGACGTGTTGCAAACGAGATGTTTGAGGACAATATGTGGTGTGAGGTGGTTTGATCGAGTAAGTAACGAAAGGGTAAGAGATGTGTGGTAATAAGAGTGTGGTTGAGAGAGCAGAAGAGGGTGTATTAAAATGGTTTGGTCACAAGAAGAGAATGAGTGAGGAAATATGTATCAGAGGTGGAGGGAACAAGAAGTGGGTGACCAAATTGGAGGTGGTAGAAGGGAGTGAAAAAGATTATGAGCGATCAGGGCCTGAACATACAGGAGGGTGAAAGGCGTGCAAGGAATAGAGTGAATTGGAACAATGTGGTATACCGGGGTCGACGTGCTGTCAATGGATTGAACCATGGCATGTGAAGCGTCTGAGGTAAACCATGGAAAGTTTTGTGGGGCCTGGATATGGAGAGGGAGCTGTGGTTTCGGTGCATTACACATGACAGCTAGAAATTGTGTGTGAACGAATGTGGCCTTTGTTGTCTTTTCCTAGTGCTACCTTGCGCGTGCGCAGGGGAAGAGGGGTGCTGATTCATGTGTGATGGGGTGGCGGCTAGAATGGATGAAGGGAGCAAGTATGAACATGTACATGCGTATATATGTTCACGTCTCTGTATGCACATGTATGTATACGTTGAAATGGATAGGTATGTATATGTGCGTGTGTGGGCGTTTATGTATGTACATGCGTATGTGGGCTTGTTGGGACATTCTCTCGTCTGTTTCCTTGCGCTAACGCGGGAGACAGCGACTAAGTATAGTAAATCATATATATATATATATATATATATATATATATATATATATATATATATATATATTTTTTTTTTTTTGTCGCTGTCTCCCGCGTTTGCGAGGTAGCGCAAGGAAACAGACGAAAGAAATGGCCCAACCCACCCCCATACACATGTATATACATACGTCCACACACGCAAATATACATACCTACACAGCTTTTCATGATTTACCCCAGACGCTTCACATGCCCTGATTCAATCCACTGACACCACGTCAACCCCGGTATACCAAATCGATCCAATTCACTCTATTCCTTGCCCTCCTTTCACCCTCCTGCATGTTCAGGCCCCGATCACACAAAATCTTTTTCACTCCATCTTTCCACCTCCAATTTGGTCTCCCACTTCTCCTCGTTCCCTCCACCTCCGACACATATATCCTCTTGGTCAATCTTTCCTCACTCATTCTCTCCATGTGCCCAAACCAGTTCAAAACACCCTCTTCTGCTCTCTCAACCACACTCTTTTGATTTCCACACATCTCTCTTACCCTTATGTTACTTACTCGATCAAACCACCTCACACCACATATTGTCCTCAATATACATATATATATATATATATATATATATATATATATATATATATATATATATATATACATATATATATATATATATATATATATATATATATATATATATATATATATATATATATATATATATATAATTCACCTTTTCCCGGCTACTTTTAAGTAGCGAACCCTTGGAGGCGCAAGAGCTCCTGATGATGGAGTAACACCAAGACTCTTTCAAGAAAAGGATCCTGGGACAATTCAAAAATGAATAATTAACACCACATTATAAACCTGTATATCCCTAACGAGGGGGGAATAAAGAATACTTGTCACCTACTCCCTGAGTGTCATAGAAAGCGAATTAAAAGTGCGGGAGCAGAGGGCTGCAAATCCTCCCTAACTGTATTACTTTCGAAAAGAAGGAATAAAGGAAGGAAGTAGTGGACACGTATACTCTACGTCCACGTTCACTTTTACTCCCTTGTAAGACTATTCCAGTAACAACATTTATCTACGTCCCTTCCAGGTCATAACACACACATTTCATATATATATATATATATATATATATATATATATATATATATATATATATATATATATATATATATATATATATTGGAAAGGATCACAATTTTGTACGTGATAAATATATTCCTACGAGTCCACGGGGAAAATGAAACACGATAAGTTCCCAAGTGCATTTTCGTCTAATAATCACATCATTAGGGAAGACACAAGAGAGAAATATAACAGTAAGTTGATATACAACGAAGAGACGTAGCTAGGACGCCATTTTGTGTATATATGTATATATATATATATATATATATATATATTCCTATGAGTCCACGGGGAAAATGAAACACGAAAAGTTCCCAAGTGCACTTTCGTCTAATAATCACATCATCAGGGGAGACACAAGAGATAAATATAACCGTCAGTTGATATACATCGAAGAGACGAAGTTAGGACGCCATTTGGTAAACATGCGATTCCTTGCGCTAACCGGGGAGACATGTTTACCAAATGGCGTCCTAGCTTCGTCTCTTCGATGTATATCAACTGACTGTTATATTTCTCTCTTGTGTCTCCCCTGATGATGTGATTATTACACGAAAGTGCACTTGGGAACTTTTCGTGTTTCATTTTCCCCGTGGACTCATAGGAATATCTTGATCACGCGCAAAATTAGGATCCTTTCCAATATATATATATATATATATATATATATATATATATCCCTGGGGATAGGGGAGAAAGAATACTTCCCACGTATTCCCTGCGTGTCGTAGAAGGCGACTAAAAGGGGAGGGAGCGGGGGGCTGGAAATCCTCCCCTCTCTTTTTTTTTTTTTTTTTTTTTTTAATTTTCCAAAAGAGGGAACAGAGAGGGGGCCCAGGTGAGGATATTCCCTCAAGGGCCCAGTCCTCTGTTCTCAACGCTACCTCGCTAATGCGGGAAATGGCGAATAGTATGAAAGAAAGAAAGAGATATATATATATATATATATATATATATATATATATATATATATATATATATATATATATATATATATATATATTATTATTATATATATATATATATATATATATATATATATATATATATATATATATATATATATATATATATATCCTAAACACTGAAGTTCCAACATGCCCACGGTCTTCCGTATTTGCTTATCTTGAGCCCATGCCTCGGATTCATACAACACCGTCGGAACTGTTATATCATCTAACATCCCATCTTCGCCATCAGATAATGATCTCTCACCTCACACTCGTCAGTGCACGCACTTCCTCATCCAACCTGTGGCTCACTCAGCTTCCATAGTTCCATTCACTCTCAGGTATCTAAAATATCCCACTTCCTCCAGATTTTCTCTATTCAAGTACACACTGTAACAGACAAACCCCTTGATCACCACTCTCCCATACAACTTCCCAAGTACGCTAAGAAAATTCTACACCTGTAATCTGAATGTTCAATGTCGTCCCCTTGCCTCTATACGGGCACTCTGCAGGCATTGTGCCAATCCTCAGACACCTTAACCATGGTTATTACAAACATTGAAAATCCTGACAGAATGGGAACAGAGAATTTTCGGGTCAATGTATATCAATATTACAAAAGACGACAAACATAAATTCTTACACATCTGAGTTTGAGTGACGGTCCAAAGCTCAGGCAAAATTCCTGTTATCATCTGTTACGTTCAGAACATACTAGTAAATCAAACAAGCAAACAAATCTAAAACAAAAAAAGTATCATGAAATAATAAACTGGTGAGGGAAATCAAAACAGAAATAAATAAACTGGTGAGACAAAGTTAAGGTCAAAAACACGCCGCCAAGCTTCGCTCAGGCGGTATATCAACCCCTAAAGCACGACAGTCGGACCTTTGCGTATGAGGGCATGACAAATGCCCATGATCGTCATGGTAAAAATCCTGGCCATCGTATTCCATATGGGTTACACAGTAGCAGATAATCTGACAATGCGCCTCAGCTTTACAACATTCCCCACATAATACATATACTCTTCCCCACAGGACACTGAGAGAGAGTTGTCACCTACCCCACCTTGAGCCACCGCTACACGTACATCACAACCTCATCGTCTGCGCAACACAGGCCAGGTTACAGTCGGCCCTGTGTGTCTCTCTCACGCAACCACAACGGCGGAAACTACGGATGCACACCAATCACAGGATAAAATTTTCATCAAGTTTCCATTTTCCAAACACATCAAAGGCAATATAACACACCGAGTACAATCAGCCGACTGGAAAATATTGATACTTATTCCTCAATCTAATTACGTATTTTAGTGATGATTAAAAGTAAGGAAACGCTCATCTGCCGATACAAGAAAAATTCACTAACATAATATAGGGACGTGAAGGTTATTACACACAACAAAGGCCTCAGGCTTTGAGTTTAGGTTATGATACAACCAAAACCAAAATTTGTATACCTCGTTACCGCCATCTTGAAAGTTATTTGTTGTTAGCCTCAAAGGTTTGGCTTCTCATTATAGCAAGAGACTACTGGCAGTTCACAACACGGAGGGTTATTAGCCACAATACTGAGGGTTACTGGTCACAACACTAACGGCTACTCATTACACTTATGGTTGTTCGTCAAAACACAGTGAGTTACTGACCACAACAGTGAGAAGTGTTAGTCACAACACACGAGTTGCTAGTCTCAAGTGTGAGGTGTTGCTCTTGATACATGGGGCTCCTGGCCAGAGTCGTGAGGGGCTCCTGGCCACAAAGGGGACGGATGATGACCTCACGAATGAGGGCTGCTGGCTACATGTCGGAGGGCAGTCGACGTCAACAGAAGGCTAAATGCCAGAACCAATCTACAGCATTCGTGACGACAGATGACTGAATGATAGCTTCCAACACACACACACACACACACACACACACACACACACACACACACCTAGTATCCTCAACCTATTGTGTCACCTGTGTATCTGAAGTTTCCAAGAAGGTGGCACTACGTAATGTCGAGCCTCCTCTGCTCAATCCCTGACATATAAAACACTTCATCTACCATCTAAACACTATCATAAATCATTCATAATTTTGAGATAAATCGTTTTCATACTAGGTATTCATCTGCCTATTCAAATGAGATAAAACTGTTCTTACTACAGAGAACGGCTTTATATGGAGAAAGAATATGGAGCCTCTATGATGACACTTGCCATCTTCCTTGACTGGTAATGGCTCAGAGCAACAATACCTCCCATGGGCCAACCATCCTGACACACACACACACACACACGTACAATTATATATATATACATATATTATATATATATATATATATATATATATATATATATATATATATATATATATATATATATATATATATTCACTCAAATCACTCGAATTTTTTTTTATTTTGTTCCATCCTTCCATCTCCATACTGGCCTCCCTCCTCCCTGTCCCCTCCACTTCCGAAACATATTCTCTCTCAGTCAACCTCAAACCCCACTCATTCCCTCCGTATATCCAAACCATTTCACCACGCCCTCTTCAGCTCTCTCAACCAAACTTTTTCTTACCACACCTCCCTCACCCTTTTATTACTTGATCAAACCATCTCACACCACATTTTGCCCAAAAACATTTTATTCCCAACACATCCACCCTCCTCTGCACATCCTCATCTGCAGCCCATGACGTGCACCTATACAACATTCGTGGGACAACAATATCATCAAACATACCCATTTTCGCCCTCCCAAGTTGCGATCTCTCTCCACACATTCTTCGATGCTCACAGACCTTAGCTCCCCTCACCCACTCCATGATTCACTTCCATTTCCATGCTTCCATTTGCTGCCCTGTCTACCTCCAGGGGTCTAAAACATTTCATTTCCTCCAAATCTACTCCAATCAAACTCAAACCTAACCTAACCTGTCTCTCTACCCTACTAAACCTAATGATCTTGTTTTTATTCGCATTCCTTCTAAACTTGCCGTTTTCACACACTCCCAACTCAATCACCAACTTCTGCAGTTTCTCTCTCGAATCTGCCACTAGTGTTGTTTCGTCAGCAACAACTGACTTAATTTCCAGGATCCCTCATCCTCTACAGACTATGTACCTGCCCCTCTCTCGAACATTCTTGCATTCAAATTCTTAATCCAAAATCAAATGAAACAGGCCAAGGTAAAATCACACCGCCTACCGCAAACCACCTTCACTAGGAACCACTCCTCTCTCCTGCTCATACACAAGCCTTGTATCATTAATGAAACATTCTCAGTTTGTAGAAGCTTTCCTTCCATACTATATACTCGGACGACCTTCCACAAGGCATCTCTATCGACCCTATCATATGCCTTCTCCACATCTATAAATGCCACATACATATTTCTCCGTTTCTCACACACATTCATTAAAACAAACACATGAAACACACATCCTCTATCATTTCTGAAACCACATTGTTTCTCCCTAATCTGTTGCTTTGTATATGCCTTCACCCTCTCAGTCACTACTCTCCTATAAAACGCACCAGTTACAACAAACTCCTACCTCTGTAGGTTGAACAGTCGCCTTTTTCCCCCTTGCCTTTATACTGCGGTATTATACAAGCACACCACTATCCCTAAGGTACCTTAACATACTTCATATATACACTGAAAGTCCTAACTATCAAGAACACAGGTGCCTTCTTTCTTATTATATTCAACCGTAATACCATCTACTAAAGCTGCCCTGTCGCGTTTCTTCTAACAAGACTTTCAAAACCTCTTCTTTCTTCACCAAACCACTCATATTCTCTCACTTCGCATGCCACAATCATCAAACACTCATCAGTCCTTCAATTATGTAAATACACGACGTGTATATATATATATATATATATATATATATATATATATATATATATATATATTTTTTTTTTTTTTTTTTTTTTTTGCTTTGTCGCTTTCTCCCGCGTTTGCGAGGTAGCGCAAGGAAACAGACGAAAGAAATGGCCCAACCCACCCCCATACACATGTATATACATACGTCCACACACGCAAATATACATACCTACACAGCTTTCCATGGTTTACCCCAGACGCTTCACATGCCTTGATTCAATCCACTGACAGCACGTCAACCCCGGTATACCACATCGCTCCAATTCATTCTATTCCTTGCCCTCCTTTCACCCTCCTGCATGTTCAGGCCCCGATCACACAAAATCTTTTTCACTCCATCTTTCCACCTCCAATTTGGTCTCCCTCTTCTCCTCGTTCCCTCCACCTCCGACACATATATCCTCTTGGTCAATCTTTCCTCACTCATTCTCTCCATGTGCCCAAACCATTTCAAAACACCCTCTTCTCCTCTCTCAACCACGCTCTTTTTATTTCCACACATCTCTCTTACCCTTACGTTACTTACTCGATCAAACCACCTCACACCACACATTGTCCTCAAACATCTCATTTCCAGCACATCCATCCTCCTGCGCACAACTCTATCCATAGCCCACGCCTCGCAACCATACAACATTGTTGGAACCACTATTCCTTCAAACATACCCATTTTTGCTTTCCGAGATAATGTTCTCGACTTCCACACATTCTTCAAGGCCACCAGAATTTTCGCCCCCTCCCCCACCCTATGATCCACTTCCGCTTCCATGGTTCCATCCGCTGCCAGATCCACTCCCAGATATCTAAAACACTTCACTTCCTCCAGCTTTTCTCCATTCAAACTCACCTCCCAATTGACTTGACCCTCAACCCTACTGTACCTAATAACCTTGCTCTTATTCACATTTACTCTTAACTTTTTTCTTTCACACACTTTACCAAACTCAGTCACCAGCTTCTGCAGTTTCTCACATGAATCAGCCACCAGCGCTGTATCATCAGCGAACAACAACTGACTCACTTCCCAAGCTCTCTCATCCCAAACAGACTTCATACTTGCCCCTCTTTCCAAAACTCTTGCATTCACCTCCCTAACAACCCCATCCATAAACAAATTAAACAACCATGGAGACATCACACACCCCTGCCGCAAACCTACATTCACTGAGAACCAATCACTTTCCTCTCTTCCTACACGTACACATGCCTTACATCCTCGATAAAAACTTTTCACTGCTTCTAACAACTTGCCTCCCACACCATATATTCTTAATACCTTCCACAGAGCATCTCTATCAACTCTATCATATGCCTTCTCCAGATCCATAAATGCTACATACAAATCCATTTGCTTTTCTAAATATTTCTCACATACATTCTTCAAAGCAAACACCTGATACACACATCCTCTACCACTTCTGAAACCACACTGCTCTTCCCCAATCTGATGCTCTGTACATGCCTTCACCCTCTCAATCAATACCCTCCCATATAATTTACCAGGAATACTCAACAAACTTATACCTCTGAAATTTGAGCACTCACTCTTATCCCCTTTGCCTATATATATATATATATATATATATATATATATATATATATATATATATATATATATATATATATATATATATATATTTTTTTTTTTTTTTTTTTTTTTTTTTTTTTTTTTTTTTTTTTACTTTGTCGCTGTCTCCCGCGTTTGCGAGGTAGCGCAAGGAAACAGACGAAAGAAATGGCCCAACCCCCCCCCATACACATATATATACATACGTCCACACACGCAAATATACATACCTACACAGCTTTCCATGGTTTACCCCAGACGCTTCACATGCCTTGATTCAATCCACTGACAGCACGTCAACCCCGGTATACCACATCGCTCCAATTCACTCTATTCCTTGCCCTTCTTTCACCCTCCTGCATGTTCAGGCCCCGATCACACAAAATCTTTTTCACTCCATCTTTCCACCTCCAATTTGGTCTCCCTCTTCTCCTCGTTCCCTCCACCTCCGACAC
>NC_092244.1:21143068-21153068 GCF_036320965.1 Panulirus ornatus | reverse complement strand
ACAACCGTGTACCGTGTGTGACCAAAGTCTCAGACAACCGTGTACCGTGTGTGACCAAAGTCTCAGACAACCGTGTACCGTGTGTGACCAAAGTCTCAGACAACCGTGTACCGTGTGTGACCAAAAGTCTCAGACAACCGTGTACCGTGTGTGACCAAAAGTCTCAGCTGACAATGACAGAATGTAATACAGACTGTTGATGTAATAAGAGGGGAGTAAAATAATTAATGAAATAATGACGGGGGAACTGCTTTACATGCAAGACTTCACTAAGCAGTCAGCGAGGGATCTCCTGCATATTTTGACATCAAAACTCACACAGAGCGAAAACTAAAACATAATCAAGGCAGTCGAAAGTGTTCTGTAGGCAGATTGTACACACTGGATATATTTAGCAAACATTCCTTTCATTCTAGCATTCAGAGATATTCTATGAGAACTTGTATGTGATGGGGATAATTATGTCAAGTCATTAGCATCGCTCTAAGAGGAAAAATAGCCTAACGACACTGCCAACCTCAAACCCAGACACAAGCTCAGCATTGGTAAAATGATGAGCGATCTAGTAAGCTCCATAGGCATGAAGACAGATATAACAGGAAAAGTCGGGAACTACTATGGATAATGACACAGCAGGCATGGAGGAGGAGGGAAAGTTCGCTTTGGAAAGCTGGGGTCAGAACACCTTAAGCATACACACGAAGCCAAGAGAGACATTGGTTCAAGTATGGCAGGAGAGGGATAGGGAGAAAACAATGAGAATATATCAGAATTAGACCTCAAAATGGGAGGCAGGAAACCATCACAGGCCTGGTCGTGGGCACGGATATGGGCGAGAGGTGATGAAGAGTGAACACAAATCACTCGGTGTCTAGATACTATGAGGAGGAAATGTGCAGGTTTGACAAGCCCGGTGTATCATTTGTTCCTCAACAGCTTGGACGACCAGGCAGGTAAGGCATAGTTTAAAGTGGAGGGGATGAACTGTTTGTATAAGATAATGAAGCATTCTTTTTCCGAGTCAAAATCTGGTCCTAATTAGCGAGCGAGTGTGTGTGTGTGTGTGTGTGTGTGTGTGTTCGTGGTATCCGTGGACTGAACCGAAAGCATATGAAGCAGACGGGAGCAACTATGGAATGGTTTGTCGGGCCGGTCTGTGGATCACGGGCTGTGGTTTCAGTGCAGTGCACATGACAGCTAGAGAACTGATGTGAGCGACAGCGGCCTTTCTTTGTCTATCCCTGGCGCTACCTCATAAAGCGGAAAACGGCGAAAAAAGCATATATATATATATATATATATATATATATATATATATATATATATATATATATATATATATATATATATATATTGCCTTCAGCAACAATAATACTATAAAGAATATCTTAATCAGGAACTCACCATAAAATTCTCCTCGGTGCATCTATAAAGTACCATGTAGAAATTGTGATAAGTTTTATGTTGGGCAGACTGGTAAGGATCTTTCTGTTAGATTTAAGCAACATAAATATAGTACAAGGACTTGACAAGAATCAAATACCTTGCTTAATCACGTTAAAAACTATGATCATTGTATTGACTGGAGTAATGCCATCTCGGTTATTAACTCTTAACTCCAGTATCACGAGAATCATCAATGAATCTTCTATTTCTAAATACAAAAAATCGTAATCTTAATAACAGTGATGGTCTACATAAATTGGATAACTTTATTGTTGATAAAATTTGTAAACAATTCACCTTCTTGTCCACATAATTTTACGATACGCTCCTTGTCTGTCTCGGACAATCGCATGTTTACCAAATGGCGTCCTGGCTACGTCTCTTCGTTATATATCAACTGACTTATATTTCTCTCTTGTGCCGTGTTTTCAGCAAACAAGCGACTTACTTCTCAGACTTCTTCACCTCCAATACACTGCATATCTGCTTCAAGACCTAGTCACCACCCATCCATAAATCTAAGAACACTTCATCCTTCTCTGACACTACAGAGCCGTTTTCAACCAAACTTAGTAATGATGCTCCTTGAGTGGTCCCTTATGAAGAAAAAAGAATCCGTAACTTTTTCATTTCAATATTCTCAGAAATTAATGGGCCAATCTGAACCGAACTTAGCAGGGAGGCTCCTCAGTTGGTCGATTTTCAAATCTGTGCACGACGCCCCTGAGCACCAAGCAAAATAGCCTCTGGTACAAGAGAAAAATGAGAAAATGGTGATGACTTCGTTTTATGGCAGAACTGGCTCAAACTTCAACCGGGCTAAAGAATGGTTGGCTACTTACCATACAACTTCTCAGTAAAATCTATAGTTTCGAGATCATGCTAGTAGACCTGTTCTGAATGAAAATAACCTCTCTGTTAAATCTATACCTTTGCTGCTGATGGTAACGGGTCATATTTCATCAAAAACTCACACGAAAATCTCAGAATACACAAAATTAACCTGAAACAAAGTTGGCAGCGATGGTCCTTGGGTGGTACCTTTTCAAGACTGTCTTGTGAAAATTTCGTCAAATATCCTTACCATCTAATTGAAAGCAGAATTATCTGAAATCTAAACTGTAGCTGCATTATCACAAGCTACATTATATATTTTATATAAAACATATATAGTTTCCATTAATCTCATTTATGCAAATTGGTTATCTAGGAAAAAAAAACGAATATTTTCGTAAATTTAAAACCAGATTCACGAGTGCTTGAGTTTTTATTGTTTTTCTTTTACTGCAGTGCTTTTCCCCTTCTCTACAATCCGTACATAATGTCAAGCTACATCTCATCCTCCACAATGCCTACGCCAGTACATGCTGCATAACTATGCCTCTCGTTTCTAGTAAAGCAGATGGCTCTAGTACATCATCACATCTCCGTTTCCCTCCGTGAATCAGCGCCGCCGTCCTCCTAACAATCTGTATGACAAACACGGACATACCGTGTGAACCATTCACCCCAGGAGAGCCAGGTGGTATTGCCAAAACTGCACGTCACACCACCTTGACAACAGTAACAACAACAACACGTATGTTTGGCAGCGTTTCTCGAGACACAGACCAGCTCTTTTTTAGAACCAATGTGATTCACCGTAAGCGAAGAGGGGAGACGAGTGGAAGGTGGTGGTGGTGGTGGAGGGGAAGGGGGGGGGGAGGGTTTGAGACTGAAAAGAATACGGATGAGGAGGGTAGAGTGGAGGGGTGCCGGTAGTGTAAGAAGTGCTGACTGATGGAAGTGCCGGCAGTGTGAGGGCGAGGAGTGTCCGCAGGGTAAGAAGTTCCGGCTGCGTAAAGTGGGATGGATAACAAGAATATGGGAAAAAATGACATTATCATTATTATTATTATCAATAGTAGTTGTAGTAGTAGTATCGCAAACACACGATGTCCCTTCATTCCGAAAATCTAATCCATCAGCCACGTAAGCATCTACAAATATGAAGTCAAGTGGTTGCTGAGATGCAAATTGCACTCGACCAGTAGTAACCGTGGCGACCCATCAGGGGGTCTCCAGTGTTACACCAGGGGAAGGAGCACTTGGCAATGCTTGGGGAGGTAAGATAACGGAAGACCTAATGGTGTATGACGAGGTTATCTTCACGAGGATAATAACAGTCTTCTAAATTCCTCATGCATATAGACTTAGGTAATGTAATACGCAGAAGCAATCTCAGGCAAAGACGTTCACCTCAGGGGTGTGATATGTAGGCGTGGGTGACCTACTTCTGGTGGGATGCTGAAGCGCTCACTGCCTGCAGATTACGTTACACGGCCGCATATCAGAACTGAACTCGCATGTAAAACTTAACCAAGGTGTGGACGGACACGCATACATGGACACGGAAGCCGAAGGTGATGTAACAGTTGGTTTTTCGTATTTCAATGGGGAATCGAAAGACAATTAAGAAACGAAGAAAGGAAGTATGACTATCATGAAAATGAAATGGGCGTACGAGCTGGAATGGATTAGGGCTCCATACAGTAATGGAGTCCAATAAAAGAATATCCCCTAGACCCGTCCTCCCATGTAGGGGAGGCGGGCCCGAGCACGGCTGTGTGCACAAGAGAACCCCACACCCACAGAGAGCCATCCATCCCTTCCCTGCAGCGACGGCTCGAAAAGGATGGCTTTTTACTGTATCACCCTGGACGTTCCCCCCCCCAACCTCCACCCCGTATGACGGCAGGCTCCCTCCTCCTAGTCCAGCGGCGCTCACCCTGGGCACGTCCGCCACACAATACCTGCCCGGCAAGTTGATCCTTAAAGAGGATATGCCAGTTCACCTCCCAGATTACATCGTGTCTCAATCGCCTCGATGGAGGATAACCAACCTTCCCTTGTCCCAGTGCCCTTACCTTTACGGTACCAGCCACTCTCACTCCTACCTCACTCAACCAACCTCATATCTCTCACCATCCCATAGAGTTCCTGTCTGCCACATACCTCACCCAAGCAACTAGTTCCCATCACTACTACATCTCTCACCCTCCCATTCACTTCTACATACCTCATACTTTGTCATATGGTTCCTATCAGTACTATATACCTCTCACCCTACCATCTGCTTCCCATCACTGCAACATACCACATCCTACCATGTGGTTCCCATCACTGCAACATACTACATCCTACCATCTGGTTCCTATCACAGGTACTTGCCTCTCACCTTATCACTTGGCTCCTATCACTGCCATATACCTCTCACCTAACCATCTGGTTCCTATCAAAGTTACATACCTCTCACCCAACCACCTGGTTCCCATCACTGCCACATACCTCTCACCTAACCATCTGGTCCCTATCAAAGTTACATACCTCTCGCCATCCTACTAGGTTGCCATCACTGCTACATACTTCTCACCCTCCCACGTGGATTCTATAACTGCTACCTGACAATTACTACTCTAGCCATCAAAGAACGTAAAGCCTCCTACACAGTTCCTACCACTCAGGTCTACCTGCCCCTCAACTTTATCAGCTGGCTAAGGAACATTTCTCTCACAAGCTTTACAACTTCCGATGCCCACTCATAATACTGCCTACTTACTTCTAACTGTGATCACTGCTCCACAGCCAGTCACACCAGCACTTCCCACTCCTCACCTACACAGTTTTCATCATCTAAGCAGTATATAACGTTGGGCAAAGATGGCTATGAGATGGTATGATTAACAATAAAGCGAAGCACATTATAACTTGTGCATATCATTACGAGTTCATACTATCTCCAACAGCCTCTTTCAGAACCAATAACGTGAGAACGATTGAGCTAGGCCCCTCCTGTACTGATCTCAGGGAAAACAAAGATATACACGGCAAGATGTCTTCAGCTAGGGGGATGACCAGCTGTGCCTGGTGATGCATACATCAGCTAGGGGGATGACCAGCTGTGCCTGGTGATGCATACATCAGCTAGGGGGATGACCAGCTGTCCCTGGTGATGCATACATCAGCTAGGGGGATGACCAGCTGTGCCCTGTGTGTGTGTGTGTGTGTGTGTGTGTGTGTGTGTGTGTGTGTGTGTGTGTGTGAATATTCAATGCGTGTATGGTTCATAGTAAGATTGCCGGAATGCATGTATAGTGATTGTACGAAGGCAAAGGAGATAAAGATGGGTGCTCAAATTACACAGGTACAAGTCTGTTTATTATTCCTGGGAAAATATATGGGAGGATAGTGACTGAGAGAGTGAAGGCAGGTACAGAGCATCAGACTGGGGAAGAGCAGTGTGGTTTCAGAAGTGGTGGAGGATGTGTGGATCAGGTGTTTGCTTTGAAGAATGTATGTGAGAAATACTTGGAAAACAAATGGATTTGTATGTAGCATTTATGGATCTGGAGAAGGCATATGATAGAGTTGATAGAGATGCTTTGTTGAAGGTATTAAGAGTATATAGTGTGGCAGGTATGTAGCTAGAAGCAGTGAAAAGTTTTTATCAAAGATGTAAGGCATGTGTAAGAGTAGGAAGAGAGGAAAGTGATTGGTTCTCAGTGAATGTCGGTTTGCGGCAGGGGTGCGTGATGTCTCCATGGTTGTTTAATTAGTTTATGGATGGGGTTGTTAGGGAAGTGAATGCAAGAGTTTTGGAGAATGCAGTATGTTGTGGATGAAAGGGATTGGGAACTGAGTCAGCTGTGGTTCGCTGATGATACAGCGCTGGTGGATGATTCGGGTGATAAACTGCAGAAGCTGGTGACTGAGTTTGGTAAAGTGTGTGAAAGAAGAAAGCTTACAGTAAATGTGAATAAGAGAAAGGTTATTAGGTACAGTAGGGTTGAGGGACAAGTCAATCTGGAGATAAGTTTGAATGGAGAAAAACTGGAGGAAGTGAAGTGTTTCAGATATCTGGGAGTGGATCTGGCATTGGATGGAACCATGAAAGCGAAAGCGAATCACGGTGGGGGAGGGGGGCGAAGGTTCTGGGAGCGTTGAAGAATGTGTGGAAGGCGAGAACGTTATCTCAGAGAGCAAAAATGGGTACGTTTGAAGGAATTGTGGTTCCAACAATGTTATATGGTTGTGAGGCATGGGCTATAGATAGGGTTGTGCGGAGGAGGGTGGATGTGTTGGAAATGAGATGTTTGATGGTAATATATGGTGAGGTGGTTTGATCGAGTAAGTAATGAGAGATGTTTGATGGCAATATATGGTGAGGTGGTTTGATCATGTAAGTAATGAAAGGGTAAGAGAGATGTGTGGTAATAAAAAGAATGTGGTTGAGAGAGCAGAAGAGGGTGTATTGAAATGGTTTGGTAACATGGAGAGAATGAGTGAGGAATGATTGATAAAGAGGTTATATGTGTCAGAGGTGGAGGGAACGAGGAGAAGTGATAGACCAAATTGGAGGTGGAAGGATGAAGTGAAAAAGATTCTGAGCGATCGGGGCCTGAACATACAGGAGGGTGAAGTGAAGTGTCTGGGGTAAACCATAGGAACTTTTGTGGGACCTGCACATGGAAAGGGAGCTGTGGTTACGGCGCACTACACATGACAGCTAGAGACTGAGTGTGAACGAATGTGGCCTTTGTTGTCTTTTCCGAGCGATACCTCGCGCGCACGAGGTAGGAGGGGGTGCCATTTCATGTGTGGCGGGGTGGCGGCAGGAATGGATGAAGGAATCATGTATTAATATGTACATGTATATGTCTGTGTATGGATATGTGTGTATACGTTGAAATGTATAGGTACGTATATGTGCGTGTGTGGTCGCTTATGTTTATACATGTGTATGTGGGTGGGTTGGGCCATTCTTTCGTCCGTTTCCTTGCGCTACCTCGCAAACGCAGGAGACAGTTACAAAGTATAATATATATATATATATATATATATATATATATATATATATATATATATATATATATATTCAAAGGAATATACTTGATCTAGCGCAAAATTGTGATCCTTTCCAATATATATTTATAAAAATATATATATATATATATATATATCTATTAAAAAAGGGGGTGACTGTATTGTTGACTGGTTAGTAAGGTTATTTAATGTATGATTCAATGTGAGGTGCCTGAGGATTGGCGGAATGCTTGCATAGTGCCATTGTACAAAGGCAAAGGGAATAAGAGTGAGTGCTCAAATTACAGAGGTATAAGTTTGTTGAGTATTCCTCGTAAATTATATCGGAGGGTATTGATTGAGAGGGTGAAGGCATGTACAGAGCATCAGATTGGGGAAGAGCAGTGTGGTTTCAGAAGTGGTAGAGGATGTGTGGATCAGGTGTTTGCTTTGAAGTACATTAATGTATGTAAGAAATACTTAGAAAAGCAAATGGATCTGTATGTAGCATTTATGGATCTGGAGAAGGCATATGATAGAGTTGATAGAGATGCTCTGTGGAAGGTATTAAGGATATATGGTGTGTGGGGCAAGCTGTTAGAGGCAGTGAAAAGTTTTTATCGAGGATGTAAGGCAAGTGTACGTGTAGGAAGAGAGGAAAGTGATTGGTTCTCAGTGAATGTAGGTTTGCGGCAGGGGTGTGTGATGTCTCCATGCTTGTTTAATTTGTTTATGGATGGGGTTGTTAGGGAGGTGAATGCAAGAGTTTTGGAAAGAGAGGCAAGTATGCAGTCTGTTGTGGATGAGAGAGCTTGGGAAGCGAGTCAGTTGTTGTTCGCTGATGATACAGCGCTGGTGGCTGATTCATGTGAGAAACTGCAGAAGCTGGTGACTGAGTTTGGTAAAGTGTGTGAAAGAAGAAAGTTGAGAGTAAATGTGAATAAGAGTAAGGTTATTAGGTACATTAGGGTTGAGGGTCAAGTCAATTGGGAGGTAAGTTTGAATGGAGAAAAACTGGAGAAAGTGAGGTGTTTTAGATATCTGGGAGTGGATCTGGCAGCGGATGGAACCATGGAAGCGGAAGTGAATCATAGGGTGGGGGAGGGGGCGAAAATTCTGGGAGCCTTGAAGAATGTGTGGAAGTCGAGAACATTATCTCGGAAAACAAAAATGGGTATATTTGTAGAAATAGTGGTTCCAACAATGTTGTATGGTTGTGAGGAGGGTGGATGTGCTGGAAATGATATGTTTGAAGACAATATGTGGTGTGAGGTGGTTTGATCGAGTAAGTAATAATAGGGTAAGAGAGATGTGTGGTAATAAAAAGAGTGTGGTTGAGAGAGTAGAAGAGGGTGTTTTGAAATGGTTTGGTCACATGGAGAGAATGAGTGAGGAAAGATTGACCAAGAGGATATACGTGTCAGAGGTGGAGGGAACGAGGAGAAATGGGAGACCAAATTGGAGGTGGAAAGATGGAGTGAAAAAGATTTTGAGTGATCGGGGCCTGAACATGCAGGAGGGTGAAAGGCGTGCAAGGAATAGAGTGAATTGGAACGATGTGGTATACCGGGGTCGACGTGCTGTCAATGGATTGAACCAGGGCATGTGAAGCGTCTGGGGTAAAAACCATGGGAAGTTCTGTGGGGCCTGGATATGGAAAGGGAGCTCTGGTTTCGGTGCATTATTACATGACAGCTAGAGTCTGAGTGTGAACGAATGGGGCCTTTGTTGTCGTTTACCTAGCGCTACCTTGCACACATGAGGGGGGAGACGGTTGTTATTATATGTGTGGCGAGGCGGCGATGGGAATGAATAAAGGCAGACAGTATGAATTACGTATATGTGTATATAAGTATATGTCTGTGTGTGTATATATATGTATACATTGAGATGTATAGGTATGTATACTTGCGTGTGTGGACGTGTATGTATATACATGTGTATGTGGGTGGGTTGAGCCATTCTTTCGTCTGTTTCCTTGCGCTACCTCGCTAACGCGGGAGACAGCGACAAAGCAAAATAAATAAAATATATATATATATATATATATATATATATATACGAATAAAGTGCATATGAACGCACACCTTCATAGAACATACAAACCTACAACAGCCAGCATCGAACCTGGGACCCCTGTGCAAGAAGCAGGAATGCTAACCGCTAGGCTATGGGCCTAGGCCTTCCTAGCTGTTGGAGGTTTGTATGATATATATATATATATATATATATATATATATATATATATATATATATATATATATATATATATATATATATATTTTTTTTTTTTTTTTTATACTTTGTCGCTGTCTCCCGCGTTTGCGAGGTAGCGATATATATATATATATATATATATATATATATATATATATATATGGTAAATTATATGGGAGGGTATTGATTGAGAGGGTGAAGGCATGTACAGAGCATCAGATTGGGGAAGAGCAGTGCGGTTTCAGAAGTGGTAGAGGATGTGTGGATCAGGTGTTTGCTTTGAAGAATGTATGTGAGAAATACTTAGAAAAGCAAATGGATTTGTATGTAGCATTTATGGATCTGGAGAAGGCATATGATAGAGTTGATAGAGATGCTCTGTGGAAGGTATTAAGAATATATGGTGTGGGAGGCAAGTTGTTAGAAGCAGTGAAAAGTTTTTATCGAGGATGTAAGGCATGTGTACGTGTAGGAAGAGAGGAAAGTGATTGGTTCT